>NW_012105886.1:14074-68444 GCF_000951045.1 Mandrillus leucophaeus
CTCCTGGATTTAAGCGATTCTCTTGCCTCAGCCTCCCAGATAGCTGGGACTACAGGCATGCACCACCATGCCCACTAATTTTTTTTTTTTTTTTTGAGACGGAGGCTTTGTGTGTCGCCCAGGCTGGAGTGCGGTCACATGATCTCTGCTTGTTGCCAGTTTAGTTTGCCTCCACCTCCTGGGCTCAAGCTTTTCTCCTGCCTCAGCCTTCCGAGCAGCAGAGATTACAGGCATGCCCAGCTAATTTTTGTATTTTTAGTAGAGATGGGGTTTCGCCATGTTGGCCAGGCTTGTCTGGAACTCCTGACTTCAAGTGATCCGCCCACTTCAGCCTCCCAAAGTGCGGCACGAGCCACTGCACTGACCTGTTTAGTTATTTTAGCTTCTATTTTTGTATCATACTATATACAGTTAGTGGTGATATATGAATAGCTCATCATATTACCATTGTCTAAAAATTTGCTTGAAATTTCCCACACACCTTTATCATTAGACCTTTCCTTTAGATAGGTTGTCACCAAATTATTTTTAGGAATCTGTGGTTCCTTTTTTCTTCTTCCTTTAAATCTCTCTCTCTCTCTCACTTTCTGTATTTTTCTGCTTCTCTTTCTTCCACCCTCCCTTCCTCTCTTCCCTGCAAATATTACATCAAGGTGTCCTAATAAAGATAGTAGCAGGATTTAAATTGGACAGGACTTAAGGTCCAAGGACCCCTGCCTTTCTCCTTTCCCCAGTGTCTTATTGCACTTTGTCATTGGGTGTGTGGTTAAATCTGCCTTGGTCATTCATTACGTCTTACACACCTGTTAACAAGCATTCATAGCTAGAAACTAACCCACTGCAGATACTGTTCCATTCTCAGATTCATGGCAAAATTCGATAAATATCATATCATCTACTTTAAACTTTTAGACTAAAACTAGAAAATTTGGAAAGATCAAAACTTGAGGAGATCCTTTTTAATTTAATGGACTTTACTTAATTTATTTTTTGAATTACTGAACAGAGAGTCAGGAGACCTGTATTATAAAAACAACTAACATTCTTATAAACTGTCTCATTTAAACTTCCAATGTTACAAGAAACCTCATTTTTCCTGTCTTCTAGATGAGGAAAGAAGCACCCACAGGGCACAGAACTTGCTCTAAATCACTTGCTGGCGAAGTAGGAGAGAGAACTTGAACCCTATTCTTTCTGTCTCCGAATCCCTTGCTTTGTTTGGGATACTTTATGACCTCCTTCCCATCCTGTTCTGATACTACTTAGGCAAGTCCCTGGAAAGAAAAGGAGATGGCAGGAACACTAAACTGGCAGATTGAAGACTTTACTGGTTATATTGGAAAGATTTTGTTTGAAGTTTTTGGTGTATTGCTTTAATAAATTTAGAAAGACTTAAATATCAATAGCTTGACATACAACCTATTTTTCAGAAAATTCATATAATTTTAAGAAAAGTGGAAAATTCACTAAGTTTAGGAAGACATTTCTTTAAAAATAAAATTATGATATATGGGGCTTGTGTGCATTTCACAGTTTATAAAGCATTCATTCTATATCATAATACCTCTAAAGTTTAGCTGTTGCATTTATGGGGAATGAGGTTTACATTCAAATAAATGGGTAACTGTTCTCTTTGAAATGAAAATAAAATATAGAAAATTTTAAAACACGTACTTTTATTGCATTCAAATACATGTAGTAACTTAAACTAGGTCAACATAGTCCATTCATTAAATTTCAGCTTGAAAGAATCCTTGGAGTTATCTTTTAATGAATAGATAAAACCAAATTTGTAATTAGCATGTTAATTTTATGGTCTTTAAAAATGTATATGAGAGCGCTGTAAAACTGTTTTTCTTTTAAAACATTTAAAACATTGCCCCTGAAAATCTGGTTTGTGTTATTGATCTATCAATGAAGGAAGTACTTGCCAAAGAAAGGTAAATCCTCCCCGCCCCATTCAAAAACATCACACATTCTGAATTAGTAGGTACTTTTAATGCATTTTCCTTTGATTTCCCTCATGCAAAAGTGCAAGTAGCTTTTTTTTTTTTTTTTTTTTTTGGTGAAGTCTGGTTTCTCCTATAACAAGTGTTCTAATCTTAGGAGCATATTTCTGAAGGATTGCAGACCCAACCTAGAGTAAACCCATTAGATACGGCCCCATCCAAGTAAGACACCGAGGAATAAAAAAGAAGAGAAAAGGCCGGGTGCAGTGGCTTACACCTCTGTAGTCCCAGCACTTTAGGAGGCTAGGTGGGTGGATTGCTTGAGGCCAGGAGTTCAAGACTAACCTGACCAACATGGTGAAGCCCCATCTCTACTAAAAATACAAAAATTAGCTGGCTGTGGTGGTACATGCCTGTAATTCCAGCTACTCAGGAGGCTCAGGTGTGAGAATTACTTGAACCCAGGAATCAGAGGTTGTAGTGAGCCGAGATCATGCCACTGCACTCCAACTTGGGCAACACAGTGAGATCCTGTTTCAAAAAAAAAAGTGAAAAAAATATTTCATCTTTAGCACAAACTCCTTATAGAAATAATAAATTTCAAAAAACCTATAAATTTTTCAAAAGTAAAAATTTGTTCTCAGCCCAAAGATAGAAACTCTTTTGTACTGTTCCTCTGTTTTTCATTGCTGAGAGGTAATAGTGAAGCAGCAAAGTTCCTAAAAATATAGTGCATTTTAAAATAAAATAAAATAGATCTCAACCTATTAGATAATATTTAAATGAGGATTCCTCAAACTAATAGTACCCAAGCAAATATACTATGTAACACTTTAAAATTTTGTGATCTAATATTACTATTAATTTCTTTTTAGTAAATTGATTTGGTAATAAATTGAGATAATTCATTTTCGCAAACTTACTGTTATGCAAAAGATAACTTAGATAATTGGTTGGGAGTTTATAAAATAACCTTTAAATTTCTGAAAAGGACTCACAAGTTATTACATTTAATTTTTTTCTTTTTTAAATTATAAAAGCAGCACATGCTTACTGAAAATGCCAAAGAACTCAGAAGTATGTAAAGTTAACATTAGTCTCTCTCTTTTCTTCCTCTTTTCTACTTCCCATTTTCTGGAGTAACATTTTGGTAATCTCTTTCTAAGACCTTTTGCTATATACATATAAACGTATACATACATGCACTGCACATGGTTTGGATTTGTTTGCTTTAGTGAAACATACATATTCTGCAAACTTTTTATCTTGCAACAACCATTGACAACCTTCAACTGTGTTAGAACTTACAGAGCTCACATATGCATATATGAGCTTTCCCGTACAGATGGTTAAATCAGAATTTCTTAAATTAATTCATTTATCCAGTTGAAGAATATTCAGATCACCTTCAGTTTTCAGTTTTTATTATTACAAATGAAATTTGCAGTGAACATTTTTGTATATGGAGTCTAGCATATCTATATTTTTGTCTGATACATTCTTAGAACTGGAACTGCTGAATTGGTGGGAATACACATTTAGAATTGTGATAGGTATTTCCAAATTGCCCTCCTAAAAGGTGACCAGTTCACAGCAGTGTATTACAACTGCATGTCTTTTTCAAACTGAAGTTATACTCTTCAGTATTTTCTAACCTATATGCAAAAGTTTTCTTGTTTTAGTTTGCACTTGTAGTATTTGTATTTTCAAGTGAACTTTTACATCTTTTTATATGTTTACTAGCCATCTGGGTTTCTATTATCTGGTTATTTGGCTTTTTAAAATTGATTAGTAAGTGCTCTTTGGACATAGTGACTATGAATCTTTCATCAATTCTGTTTCCCCCAGCCTGTCATTGGTCATTTACCTTTGTTTGTGGTCATTTAACAAACATAAATTTCTAATTTTTATGGAACTTTTCATCTAGAAACAAATTTCTCTGTATTTTTTCAATATTTGTTTTGGTCTTTCAATTATATTACAGTTTTTCTCACATATTTCTTATGTTTATTCCTGTGTGTTTTTAAATGTTTTTTATTTTTAATTTTAGTTGAAATTTGAGTGGAATCTCTTTTTCCTATAATTTTTTTTTTTTTTTTTTGGCTATTAGGAAAGTAATATATGTATGTTTGTAGGTGTGTGTGTTTAATGTTTGTCTTGGAACTCACTAACTTACAGGTCTCTATTATTAATGCTAGTGGTTTTTCAGTTATTATCTAGGTATGCAGTTACCTTATTTGCAAATAATGATACTTTTGTCATTTCTTTTTTACTATTTTAAAAATATATATACAGTATATTTAGGTGTCTCATATGTATATATTTTAATACGAAGTATAGTGTTAGCTCTATTGTGATAGGTACCCTTTATCTAATTTTTTTTTTTTTTTTTTTTTTGATAATAGCGTTTCGCTCTTGTCACTCAGGCTGAAGTGCAATGGCGTGATATCGGCTCACTGCCACTTCCGCCTCCCAGGTTCAAGCTATTCTCCTGCCTCAGCTTCCTGAGCAGCTGGGATTACAGGCATGCACCACCACGCTTGGCTAATTTTTTTGTATTTTTTAGTAGAGGGGGTTTCACCATGTTGATCAGGTTGGTCTCAAACTCCTGACCTCAGGTGATCTACCTGCCTCAGCCTCCCAAAGTGCTGGGATTACAGGCGTGAGCCACCATGCCTGGCCTATCCTTTATTTAATGAAATTTGCTTCTATTCCAAGTGTAGTATGTTTTATTAAAAATGATAAATGGATATTTGCAGTAATTATACTTTTCTCCTTTTATCTATTTTGTAGTCAAGTAAATTAATAATTTCCTTGTGTTGAATTTTTGTTATTTTCTTGAAATAAGCATTTTTCATTCTGATTATAATAACAATTAGACTTAAGGGCTGGGTATGGTGGCTCATGCCTGTAATCCCAGCACTTTGGGAGGCCAAGGCAGGAGGATTGCTTAAGGCCAGGAGTTTGAAACCACCATGGTCAACATAGCGAGACCCCCATCTCTACCAAGAAAAAAAATTAGCTAGGTATGGTGGTGTGTGCCTGTAGTCCCAGCTACTCGAGACTATATTTTTATCTGATAAATTCTTAGAATTGGAAATGCTGAATTGAAGGGAATACAATTCAGCTGGCCGAGGCAGATGGATCACTTGAGGTCAGGAGTTTGAGACCGGCCTGGCCAACACTGCAAAACCCTGCCTCTACTAAAAATACAAAAATTAGCTGGGTGTGGTGGCGCACACCTGTAATCCCAGCTACTTGGGAGACTGAGACACAAGAATTGCATGAACCCAGGAGGTGGAAGTTTCAGTGAGCCAAGATCGTGCCACTGCACTTCAGCCTGGGTGACAGAGCAAGGCTCTGTCTCCAAATAATAATAATAATAATAATGATAATAATTAAATAAATCCAGGGATCAAGATAAAGACAGATTTTCTGGGGAGAGGAGAAAAATAAGTATAAGGAGTTACTGCGGGAGCCAGGCAGTCGTGTAGTCCTGGGACCAAATGCCTGCATTGTGACTAGGAGGAAGGGGTTCTTGAGGTCAAAAGTATTTTTATAATTTATAATAATTTGCTTTTTTCACTCTCATTCTTTTAAGAGTATACAGTGGAGTTTTCCAGAGACTATGTGATTACAGCAAATTGAATGCAGAGGCAGATATGAAAATCTAGGTACCTCCTATTAAGATGTATATTAAACAGATTTGCAAAAATGTACCACAGCATCAGTTTTCTCATTAAATTATTACGTTTGAAAAATATGTTTTTCAAGAAAAGTTATTTATGTTAACACATAATGGATTTATTACTTTGTCATTAATTTTTAATGAATTAATAAATAATTTTTAGGCCAGGTGCGGTGGCTCATGCCAATAATCCCAGCACTTTGGGAGGCCAAGGTGGGCGGATCACCTGAGGTCAGGAGTTCAAGACCAGCCTGGCCAACATGGTGAAACCCCATCTCTACTATAATACAAAAATTAGCCAGATGTGGTGGCAGGCACCTGTAATCCCAGCTACTCGGGAGGCTGAGGCAGGAGAATCACTTGAACCTGGGAGGCAAAGGTTGCAGTGAGCCGAGATCTTGCCATTGCACTCCAGCGTGGGTGACAGAGTGAAACTCAGTCTCAAAAAAAAAAAAAAAAAAAAAATCATGGTTTTAATTGCTAATATGGTAAATATTGATAGCTATAATCAACATAAACAAAAGCTACTTGAGGTTCTCAAAAACTTTTAAGAATGTAGGCTGGGCGTGGTGGCTCACACCTGTAATCCCAGCACTTTGGTAGGCCAAGGTGGGTGGATCACCTGAGGTCAGGAGTTTGAGACCAGCCTGGCCAACATGGCGAAACCCCATCTCTACTAAAAAAATACAAAAATTAGCCAGGCGTGGTCCCAGCTACTCTGGAGGCTGAGGCTGGAGAATTGCTTGAACCCAGGAAGCAGAGGTTGCAGTGAGACGAGATCGTGTCATTGCACTCCAGCCTTGGCGACAGAGTGAGAATCTGTCTCATAAAAAAAAGAATGTGATGGGTCCTTTAACCAAACTGTTAGAGAACCACCAATCTACATATAACAATTTAATTTTTTTGAAGGTGCCTGTACTCATCTTCTATAATTCTTTAAATCTTCTTTGAATAGAATAGTCTACTGTACATGTGTATATATCTGCATCTATATATATAATTACATTTTATGTGCATTTTTGTTTTTACACATTTATTATGTGTTCATGTGTGTTTGTCAACAGAACTGCAACTTGAATGGAAGCAAGTTGGTGTTTTGGTTCTTTCTTGTGGCTGATTTTGTCCACAGGCCAAGTTTCTAGAAGTGATTTAGATATGTGAGCTAGTGGATTTCTGATGATAGTCTTGGATGAAAGGCACAGAGTTCCGTAGCCACAGGCAGGAAGAGTTGGTGGGAGATGGGCGGTCCTCCAGAGAAGCTTCATCACAGGTCAGCCTTATCCTCTGATGGTTGTGCTGGATTTCTTGAAACTTGTATTGTGCTCAAGGCAGGAACTCAGAAGTATCCTTAGAATGGGGCTTCACTGTACAAAGTCCTGGCCACTATGAATGTTTCAGAGAAGATGCTGGCTCTCTAAAACCAAATTCAAAGAGGGAGTACATTTGCACTTCTCAGCCACACCCGGCTGCCAAAAGATGTTTGAGATCCTTGCTTCACTGAGGTTGTTAACTCTAGAGTTACCTGAAATTCAGTTGCTATGCGTGTTCTCTCTCATTTTCATATGACACTAAAGGACAAGACTGAGCCATATCTGTCTTCATCTATCTATCCCAGAGCCTTTGATTTATTGTAACTGTTCTGTCTTTTCTGATCCCCCTCCCTGCCTCTACGTCTACCCCACCTAACTTGCAGAATTTCCTCTTGTTATTTCCAATCAAATCCTTCCGTGCTAAACAAACATCAGCACCTACAGTGTTGGAAGATGCAATGCAATTTCCTTAAAACTCACAACATAAAAATAGTGATTCCAGGAACTGGAGTAATAGAGCTGTAAAACCTAATTTGGCCCCACAGATTCATTCTATCTTTGCTCATCTGTCCTTGCTTTTCCCCTCTTGACTTGTCCTAAAAGAAGATCTTCAACCTTTTAAATGCTACCTAAAAGTTCTTATTACCAAAGTAGAGAGAAAACCTAGAATTAAATGGTTTCTTCTTATGTCTCACTTCATTTTCTTTTTCTCAACCGTGTAGGGAAAGAAAAGAGGATTTTGATGGGTTTTTAAACATGGCCAACATAAGTTTTATTTATCAGAGGAGACACCCAGATTCAGTCTGTTACATTCATTTAATCACAGGTCTGACATCCAAGGCTTTGGGGGAAAAGAAGAAAGTAGGATTGAGATGGGGAGGTGGTGGGGTTGAGGAGATGGTGGTGGTGCAAGAGTCAACTAAGTGGTAGATCAAACAGTGGTTATAGGAAAATATTCCCCCTTCCTCTCTTACCTTCCTCTTTCTGTCACCACGCCTGAGACACAAGGTGAGGGGCAGGCCCTGGAGCGGCAGATGTTCAAGGTTATAGCATGCTGCCACAACCCTGACACACAGTGAGGCACAGGCCCTGATGGGGCAGAAGCTTAAGGCACTAGCAGGCTGGGGATGGGGAGGAGAAGGAGGAAATCTTAGGCAGTGGTCTGGATAGAGAGAAGGAAGAAGAGTTTCTCTTGTCACTAACCTCCTTATTGAACCCAATTTCCAAATGAAGAGTGCAAGAAAAATTTACATAAATGTTTGTATGTATGTATGTATGCCTATGTGTATGTGTATGTGTATGTGTATGTGTATGTGTTGGGAGAAGAGTTTGGAGCAGGGGGTACTGCTAAATGCCTCCAGCTGCCCACACAACTATTGTCATTTTTCTATTGTCATTATTCTCAGTATATTTATATTATCTTTGTTATTATAAATGAGTCCAAGAGATGTGTAAAATTCAAAGGAATATAGTTTGAAGGGCATTGGTGGTGATTTAGAAACCTCAACATCACTGCCAATCAGCAAGTCCTGCCAATCTGTGTCCTCAATACTTCTTAAAGTTGCCTACTCTTTATCATCACTAGCATTGCTGTAATATATTATTTCTTGCTTGAATTACTGCTTTAGTTTACGAAAAATCTTCCTTCTCTTTAATTCCCATCTTTTTCTTCTAATTCACAATGCAACCAGAGTGGACATTTCTGAAGACAAATATGATCATGCTACTTCATTCTTTAAAATCCTTCTGTGGCACCATATTGCCTTAAGGGGAATTTTATCTAAACCCCTTAGTATGGGTCCGATAGTTCTGTGATCTAAGTCCTGCTTCCTCCTTTGCATTTCCCAGCCACACATGCTTAGTTCTTTAGGGACCACTGACATAGTCCCTAGAACCTTCCCAGTGCTCTCTGGCATTTGCACCTTAAGGTTGCCTCTGTTTGGAACATACTTTCCACATTTCTTTACCCTGTGAATTCTTTTTTTTTTTTTTTTTGAGACGGAGTCTCGCTCTGTCGCCCAGGCTGGAGTGCAGTGGCCGGATCTCAGCTCACTGCAAGCTCCGCCTCCCAGGTTTGCGCCATTCTCCTGCCTCAGCCTCCTGAGTAGCTGGGACTACAGGCACCCGCCACCTTGCCCGGCTAGGTTTTTGTATTTTTTAGTAGAGACGGGGTTTCACCGGGTTAGCCAGGATGGTCTCGATCTGCTGACCTCGTGATCCGCCCGTCTCGGCCTCCCAAAGTGCTGGGATTACAGGCTTGAGCCACCGCGCCCGGCCTTTTTTTTTTTTTTTAAAGATGGAGTCTCACCCTGTTGCCCAGGCTGGAGTACAGTGGTGCAGTCTCAGCTCACTGCAACTTCCGCCTCCCAGGTTCAAGTGATTCTCCTGCCTCAGTCTCCCTAGTAACTGGGATTACAGGTGCACACTACCATACCTGGCTAATTTTTGTATTTTTAGTAGAGATGGGGTTTCACCATGTTGGCCAGGGTGGTCTCGAACTCCTGGCCTCAGGTGATCCACCCACCTCAGCCTCCCAAAGTTCTGAGATTATAGGCGTGAGCCACCGAGCCCGGCCTGCCCTATGAATTCTAAGTAGCGGATCCTTCAAAGCTCAGATTAGGTGTCACTTCTCCTGCAAGACTGAGCCAAGGATCCTTTACATGCGCCTCCTAAGTGTATCTCTGTCTCAGCCCCCACCACTCTATTTTAATTATTTTCATTACTGTTACTATTAATATCTTAATGTTTATTATCCTTTTCCCTTAGTTCATGGGTTTGCTCATGGGCAGAGACTGATTTTTTATCTCTGCATTCTCAATTGCAATCTCACCACATAGGCAGTACCCCTAAATAAATTGAATACCTTCCTCTTACGGTTTGAGAAACCCAGAAAGAGAAGCTACCTTGCTAGTGATCACATAATAGAAGCAGAGCCTGCCTTTTGATCTAGTGTTTGTTTCCCTCCATCAGGAATTATAGACTCAGATGTCTAACTCAGATGTCTATAAGAGCCAGATAGACAACAAAAATGAGAAAAGTGGGCTGGACACATTCTCTCATTTTTCTGGAAAATATGACTTTCTCACACTACATTTTCCCATGTATGATAAAGAAATATTTTGGCACAAGACATATTTTCCTCTTAAACTGCCACACAAGAAAAACAATAGTATGAAAATGATGGTTATATTGCAACTTGATGAATTACAGAAGATTTAAAGATCAAATGTTTCTTTGTGCTGCCGCGAGACTTGGCATATACATAAATGAATCACATCTTATGTTATGGTTTCAGTCTTTGGGGTCATGACCTAGCTTGGCAGTCAAAACCTTCTGACCTTTCCAGTTTCATCTTTAATCGCTGAACCCCTAACCTCACTTATGAACACACATAATACACCCCAAAGTGTCCACCTTTACCGAATTGTAGTTTTGCAACACACCATTTTTAACACCTCTCTCTGTCTCTATCCTTTCTCTGTCACCTCTGCTTGAATCAACTTCAATCCCTGGTCCTACTGTTACCCACTGTCATTATTTGGTACTAGATGAACCTCTAACTCAGAAAGCTCAAACACCATTCCCAGGCATAGACATTCTCGTCTATGGTGCGTGTGTTAGTGTTAGCAGAGTACACAAGCACTTTAGCAAGCACTTATTCAACTGCCCCATTTAGGACTTGCCTAACATTCTCTAATAAAGTTAAATATAGTCCAAGATTAATTGCATGTTTTCTGAATTTTCCGGAGGTGACATACTGCCTCTGGTATCAAATTTGATTAAACCTGGTAACTTTAATGCCATTTGGTTCTGTTGGGGAGGAAAAATTTAATTGTTTACTCTAGAGAATGGATTTTTTCCCATTGACTAAGGGACAGAACATTTATTAAAATTATCTTGGTGATCTGAAAGGGAGAAATGTGCTTCTTTTTCCTTGCCAGAAGCAGGTCCAGGGCATTATTAGCTTGTGGTAACAACTGATAATCGAGCAATACTGACTGATTTCAGATTCAGCCTTTAAGCCCCTGCTGTGTGATTAGTTCTGTCCAATCTGTTGGCATGCTGGAGGAAAAACCCTTTAGCAAGTCTCGGGTACTAAAGACATTTGACTTAATTTCATGTATTACACATGGTTACCTGGTTTCCCTTGGCAACCTCCAGTTCCGCCCTACTATATAATTAGAGGATGGCAGGATACATTGCAGACTTGATGACATTACCTGAAAGTGACTTGTGGAGAACAGAATTTGCTTCAAAAGAAGAGACACAGTGGTCACTAAGAAAAGACAGAAGAGTCTGAGATCCCTTAAAGAAGAGACAGATAGTTTTCTATAGCTCAGATTTCATTGAATCTGGAGGTTTCAGAACTAGCTATAGCAAAGCAGTTTGGAAATATGATGGAATGAGATCAAGTCCTGTAAATCTTTTAAGGGATAAATCTGAATTTTATTATTTGTAAAGTACAGATAAGGTTTCAGTTCAACAACAGCATTAATTACCATTTATTCAGTATTTGCCAGGAATATGACTTGGGTCTTTACAAACACATTAAATCCTCACAATATTCCTGCAAGGGAAGTATTAATATTTTTGTATATATAAGGACATGTGTTTATTGATCTCTTAAAGAATGAGGCTGGGCCACGAGCGGTGGCTCATGCCTGTAATCCCAGCACTTTGAGAGGCCGAGGCAGGTGGATCATTTAAGGTCAGGAGTTTGAGAACAGCCTGGCCAACATGGTGAAACTCTGTCTCTACTAAAAATATAAAAATTAACTGGATGTGGTGGCGGGTGCCTGTAGTCCCCAGCTACTCAGGAGGCTGAGGCAGGAGAATCGTTTGAAACGGGGAGGAGGGTGCAGTGAGCCGAGATCATGCCACTGCACTCCAGCCTGGGCGACAGATCGAGTCTCTGTCTCAAAAAAAAAAAAAAAGAAAGAAAGAAAGAAAAAGAATGAGGCTGAAGGAAGGGCAGGACAAAATTAATGACAAAGTTTCAGTTTTAGGAGACCATTCTTCTTTTTTTTTTTTTTTTTTGAATGCTCCCTAAGTCCCACAGGTCTCAATAGTATATTACAAAACAGTTTAATAACAGTGTCTTTAAATGATTACCTTTAGCCATCCAGAAAAGTTTAAATAACAATCATCTTAGTAATCCTCTCATTGTACGCATTAGAAAATTGAGTCCCAGAAATTAAGTAAAACCTAAAGTTAGGTTTCTGTATTATAATACTATGATACTGTCCGGGCACAGTGGCTCGCGCCTGTAATCCCAGCACTTTGGGAGGCCAAGGTGGGTGGATCACGAGGTCAAGATATTGAGACCATCGTGGCCAACATGGTGAAACCTGTCTCTACTAAAATACAAAAATTAGCTGGACATGGTGGCATGCACCTGTAATCCCAGCTACTCGGGAGGCTGAGGCAGGAGGATTGCTTGAACCCAGGAGGCGGAGAGGTTGCAGTGAGCCAAGATCACGTGATGGCACTCCAGCCTGGGTGACAGGGTGGTTTTTTCCACCCTGGGTGATTTTTTCCATCTCAAAAAAAAAAAAAAAAAATTACCATCATACTATGCCTATGCATTTTGAAATAAGGCTCGAATAAATGAGAGAAAAGAAGGAAGGGGTCTTGTAATACTACTATTATAAATGGTATTAGGTTGAGCTAGCAGAGTAAACAAACTAACAAATCAGAAGGTACTGGTGAGACATTCAGGCACTGGTGTTACGGGATCCTTGGGGTGTTGCTTCGCCAGCTAGAAGCCTCTGTGGACAGTGGCATCTTTGCCCGAGTTTTCTCTGACCCGCTAGGCTAGTTCTGCCCACTCGGCCTGGGAGGCTATGCCTGGGTCCCATGCCTGCCAAGAGCAAGTCAGGCGTGGAGTAGCGAGGGGTGTGTGAGTGAGGATGGGGTCCAGCCATTGCACACAGCAGGCACGCTGGCTGCAGTGGGGCAGGCAGCTCCAGGGGCAGGCATGGCTCCCTGTGAAGCTGCGGCTGGACCAGACATACCATAAACAGCTTACACAGCTGACCCCGGGGAATATGGTGGCACCTGGAAACTTGGAGACGCTAGAAACCGCAGAGCCCTAAAGAGGGTGTCACAGCCCTGGCTCAGGGAGCTCCTCGGTCTGGGTTCCGGACCACAGCTCTTCTCTTCCTCTCTTCTCTCTCCTCTTCTTGTCCCCACCATGGTGAGCAAGGGGCGTGCTTCAGCCCTGTTTGTTTTACAGCTCTTTTAGTCCCACCATTCATCAGGTCCCAAGTTCTTGTCTTGCGTCCAGGAAGAATGTGGTATGCAAACATGTGGAGGATGAGCAAGATGAAAAGGAGCTTTATGGGCATGGTGGCGGGCGCCTGTAGTCCCAGCTACTCGAGAGGCTGAGGCAGGAGAAACACTTGAACTCGGGAGGCAGAGGTTACAGTGAGCTGATATCGCACACCACTGCATTCCAGCCTGGTGACAGAGCGAGACTCCGTCTCAAAAAAAAAAAAAAAAAAAGGAGCTTTATCAAGTGATAGAACAGTTCAGAGAAGACCTACAGTGGGTAGGGTAGCTCCTCTGCATAGCCAGGGTGGATAAGTGTTCAGCTCTCAGCAGAGAGAGTAGCTCCTCTCTACAGGCAGGTCATCCTGTCATTTCTTCACCTCTCAGCAGAGAGGGCAGCTCTTCTCTGCAGGCAGGTCGTCTGTCATTTCTTCAGCTCTGAGCAGAGAGACCCTGGGGTGGGTCGCACCTCTCTGCTGCTGGTTGTCCCCTCATCTCATTGGGTCTGGCTGAGTCTGGGGCTTTATATGGGCCTCAGAGGGGAGGAAGTGTGTGCCAGTTGGTCCATGGGCAGCCATGGGTGGGCCTGGATAAAGGACCACAAGTTCCTACTCCTGTCCCAGGGACTGGCAGCCCCACCCCCAGGCTTCAGGCCCTCCCCAACTTGAAGGTGGTGCTTCACTGTGGACTTGCTGCTTTCTGCCCAGGAACCTGTCTGCCTCCTGCTGCTGTTCGTTGCCCCCTGGCTGTTCCTGCCAGGGGGCGCCTGCAGGCCAGGGCCAAACTGCCCTCAACCTCTCCTCGGCCTCCCTCCCGTGCTTGTTGGTGCCTAAAGTCCGCAGGGGGCTGAGGCAGCATGGAGCTGGCCTGTCAGCACTGCCCTGAGTGTGCACACACCTGGCTGGGCTGCGACAGTGCCCAGGCTTAGCCCCAACCTTGCTCAGAGATTGGTGCAAGCACAGGGAGCAGGGAGAGGCCAGGCAGCGGGAGCAGACACCTCCAAGCCTGTGGGAGGAAGGGAGGGCCTTCCAGAGTCCCTGAAAGTGCAGAGATGCCTGGGTCCGCAGCCGCAAGTTGGGTGAGACTCCAGGGATTGCCTGCCTCTTTGCGTTTTCCCGACAGCAGAGGCCGCCCCAGCCAACCCCACGCAAATTAACCTGACTCTGTGACGGCTGGTCCCATGAGTCCTGGCTGCGCCTTTGGCCAGGTGCTCGTGGGCTTCTGAGATGGCGATGGGGAGCAAGGTTGAGGCTGGGACGGAGGCTTTGGGCCTGAGAACAGGTCCTGGCTGGCCAAGCGAGAGCAGAGGTGGCACAGTTGGCTGCCTTGGGAACGTGGAGCACAGGGGTCCCACCGCCGCCACTGGTGCTCCCACAACCCCTCCTGCCACTGCCACCCACACCTCCCTGCTACAGCAGGCCTGATGGCAGCAGCCACTCTGGACGGTCCACGTTGCCATCACTGGTAACAGGTTGTGCCTAGCTAGGAATTAATTTATTCTCCTTGGCTCACGTCAGCCTTTCCAAGTGATCATCAGTCTTTAGGAGTCTATATAGTACCCTACTGGTCATTTGAAGGAAGTCCTGTTAGTTTAGAAGGACAGGTCTACATATAAACCACAGCACATCTATAAATTAAGCCGTGTCCTGAAGTGGATGTGAATGATAATCATTGGCCTTTTTTGGTGACACGTAGAAGCAGACTACATATGGTATATTATTGACTTATACAATGTTTCCGTCATGTTTACAAAATACTGTGTGCTGTGGGGGATATATCATTGCCTTTCTTTAAGGTGAAAACTGTGGGAGTCTAACAGGAAACAGAAATCTCAGTGTCAGTCACTTACTACGCAAAGCATTTGGCATAAATTTCTTTTCTTTTTTTTCTTTTCTTTTTTTTCTTGAAACGGAGCCTAGCTCTGCCGCCCAGGCTGGAGTGCAGCGACTCACTGCAAGCTCCGCCTCCCGGGTTCACGTCATTCTCCTGCTTTAGCCTCCCGAGTAGCTGGGACTACAGGCCCCCGCCACCAGGCCCGGCTAATTTTTTTGTATTTTTTTTTTTTAGTAGAGACAGAGTTTCACCGTGTTAGCCAGGATGGTCTCGATCTCCTGACCTCGTGATCCGCCTGTCTCGGCCTCCCATAGTGCTGGGATTACAGGCGTGAGTCACCACGCCCAGCCTGCATAAATTTCATTTAATCTGGGCCGGGCACGGTGGCTCACGCCTGTAATCCCAGCACTTTGGGAGGCCGAGGCGGGTGGATCGCTTGAGGTCAGGAGTTCGAGACCAGCCTGGCCAACATGGCAAAACCCTGTCTCTACTAAAAATACAAAAGTTAGCCGAGTGTGGTGGCGGGCACTTGTAATCCCAGCTACTCAGAAGACTGAGGTGGAAGAATCGCTTGAACCTGGGAAGCAGAGGTTGCAGTGAGCTGAGATCCTTCCATTACACTCCAGTTTGGGTGACAGAGTGAGACTCCCTCTCAAAAAAAAAAAAAAGAAAAAGAAAAAGAAAGAAAGAAAAAGAAAAACACTCATACCTCATTAATGAGAAATAGAAATCTGTAAGGAGGAGGGGGATACCCCTGCTAAATTCCTAGGCCACAGTAAACCAGCATTGCAAAATAAAATCTTACCTCATTTCTGATTTTAAATGAGACTGAGGTCACTGGTAAATTTTTGAATACTAACTCATCACCTAAAAAGGGGAGTTTGATTAGCAAATAGTTAAGCACTTCAGTAATGATATTGAGACTTAATTTCACTGAACATGTTTCCCCCTTTTCTCTTTCTGGGTGTGACTAAATTGCCTACAGCATGCTGCATGGTTGCTGGTAAAACAGGAAATGGGGTAAGTAATTTAGGTAGGGAATTTTTACTACCATTTAAATACAAGCTACCTGGTTCTTAAAGTACTTTTACTACTACAATCTCTATTTTTATAGTGCATTCACTAGCTACTAGAGAAATCAGCACAAATAACCAATTTTTATTGTATACATTTAGGGTATCAACCTTGTTTCATTAGTTTATTTGCATAACATATTAGTAGTTTATTAAAGCAGATTCATTTTTTGTGTGTTTTAATATGAATGTAAATACATGTTTATATGCATTAGGTACTTATGTAATGTAGTTTGGGCAGTTATATTTTTAAAATAAATTTTATTTATTAATTATTATTATTATTATTATTATTTTTGAGATGGAGTCTTGCTCTGTCACCCAGGCTGGAGTGCAGTGGTGTGATCTCAGTTCACTGCAACCTCCACCTCGCTGGTTCAAGCGATTCTCCTGCCTCAGCCTCCCTAGTAACTGGGATTACAGGAGCCTGCCACCATGCCTGGCTAATTTTTGTATTTTTAGTAAGATGGGGTTTCACCATGTTACAGTCCAGGCTGGTGTTGAACCCCTGACCTCAGGTGATTTACCTGCCTCGGCCTCCCAAAGTACTGGGATTACAGGCATGAGCCACTGCGCACAGCCTAAAAATAAATTTTATATTGGTCTTAGAAACTAAACTATAAAGCTATGTCATAAAAGATAGAAAGTGAATAACTGGCGGAACAACAATGAGTTTACACATAGGTAAGACATAGAAAACATAGATTCACAATCCTTTATCTGAAACACTTAGAGGCCAAAGATGTTTTGAAATATAAAATTTTTGGATTTTTAAAATGTGATATGATGTTAAAGATCATGTATATCATTCCTTCCTCCCCCCCAGGCTCTGGGGTGGTACTACATAATCAAACATACTGATATTTCTGCAACAAAACATATGAATATTCACAGTAAGTTTGATAAAGTCTCTAAATTGCCTCCTTCAAATCAGGATTTGATTCCCAACTGAGTTTAAAAAAATTTTTTTGGCCGGGCGCGATGGCTCACACCTGTAATCCCAGCACTTTGGGAGGCCGAGACAGGCAGATCACGATGAGGTCAGGAGATCAAGACCATCCTGGCTAACACGGTGAAACCCCGTCTCTACTAAAAATACAAAAAATTAGCCGGGTGCGGTGGCGGGCGCTTGTAGTCCCAGCTACATGGCAGGCTGAGGCAGGAAAATGGCGTGAACCCGGGAGGCGGAGCTTGCAGTGAGCCGAGATTGCGCCACTGCACTCCAGCCTGGGCGACAGAGCGAGACTCCGTCTCAAAAAAAAAAATTTTTTTTTTTAATTCTCCAGAATATTTTGGAGTTTGAAACTAAAAAATACCAGTACAAAAAAGGGCCATGTGACTATTGGCAGTACCTGTATACTCTGGAGAGAAAAATCCAGGAAGAAGTATAAATTTCTATTTTAGAATCTCATACTTGGTTAAGTGACTTATAGAAAAATAATTAATTTGGCTTTTTTGTTTGTTTTGTGTTATATATCTGCATTTTCAAAAGGGTAATAACTACATAAGGTTTGGGGGTTTCGTTAGGTTTTATTAAATTAGTCTCAAATGGTTTAGATTCTGGTGTAACAGTAAAACTTGATCCTATGTTTTTAGAAATTTGCTAGCATAGTCAGAGCATGCGTTTTTCTAAATGTTTTCAATTTATATCCATGTTGCTAATGAGTTACTGTTTCTATTTCGGTTTTTTTTTTTAAGATGTATTTTCTCCCCTGTTGCCCAGGCTCGAGTGCAGTGGTGCAATCTCAGCTAATTGCAACCTCTGCCTCCGAGGTTCAAGCGATTCTCCTGCCTCAGCCTCCCACCTGTCTTGGGATTACAGGCAAGTGCCCATGCCTGGTTAATTTTTTGTATTTTTAGTAGACCCAGAGTTTCACCATGTTGGCCAGGCTGGTCTCTAACTCCTGACCTCAGGTGATCCACATGCCTCGGCCTCCCAAAGTGCTGAGATTACAGGCGTGAGCCACCGCTCCTGGCTTGTTTTTATTTCTTATCAAAGGATTTTAAACTAAGTTTAGTTCTTCCTAAAGATTCTGATTGATATAGGGATAATGGAACAGAAAGAAACACAGGTCACTGGTTTTTTTCCTTCAGTGTCCCTAGTTCATTCTGGGTTGAAAAGATTGTGGAGGAATTGCTGTTAAAGAATTGATTTAGGGAATTTACAAAAAAAATTAATTGCCTTGCATATTCTGGTTCATCTTTTCTCTAGAATGGTGGTTGTGTTGTATCTACAGCAAAAGTGATTGCAACTGACACCCTCATAAGCACTTATCTGACAGAGAAGAGACAGAGAAGTGTAGTTCCTAAGTATGAAATGGGGACTGAATTTACTTTAATGAGTACTAATCCCTCTAAAAGGACAATCTGGTATATGCTAGGGACCTCTATGAAAATATTTAGCCCAAATTGTATTAGGAAAGTTATTAGCCCCATGTAACTTTCAGATTGGAGATCTGGCATTTTAAGTATTATATTTGCTTTATATATAAGGATGAGGTTTCCAAGCTGTCTGTTAACCCTTTCCTCTGGCTTTATAATCTGGAGGGAAAAATTACCTATAGTTGAAGTTTTTAAACTAGACTCAAATGCATTAAATATATGTCAAAGACTGTGAAGGATTTAAAACACCGGTTTTCTTAAATAATGTTTTAATTCACTTTTGGGATTGGCTTTTGTAACAACCCTTTGGACTTTCCAGAATCTAAACAATTTAAAAAATAGTTTCCATTCTTGTGTTTTCTGTTTCAAACGTTTATTCTTTAAAATGTATTTTCATATATTATTTACTTTCAACTGTGATGCTATTTTGTGCAAATATTAAATAGTTGAACTGTTGACACAATGTCAGGATAGTCTTTTAAAATACCTGAAATCTTTCTGATATTCAGAGAATTTAGGAACAATTTATGAAGCTCACACAGTATTTGGATAAGTTCTTGAATATAGAGAAATAATTTGATTATTTGTCAGATGTAGAGTTTATCTGGGTATTTCATTGTTAAATCACAATCCCAAAGCATACAAAAGCTATCTCTGTAACCAGTTATATTCTCAGCTGGATACAGAATGGGTAGATCAACTATTTCTTTCTTTCTTTTTTTTTTTGGGTCAACTATTTCATATTTTGCATTTTTAGAGGAACAGTGATCTGCATATTCTTTTTTTTTTTTTCTGATCAACTACATTCAGCCATTAGCTTAATTCCTTTTTGTTTTTGACCTGTAGTTAGTAGTGTCTTTTGGTCTTAAATAACAATGGATGTTGCCTATAAGGAGTAATTTCTATCAGTGAAAATTGGGCATTAAAAGGGGTGATGCATAAGTTGGCCCTTACATCTCTTTCATTAAAAGCAGTCCTATAAATAGCCATAAGGCTGGTTTGAAGTTTTAATTATTTGAATGATGTGGGCTTGTTAGTTTGTTAGTAATATCCCAGTGTTCTCAGCAGAGTAGAGGAGTTTTAATAATACCACACCATGTTTTTCATCCCTTTTATCTCAAGTTCCTTTCTATCACAATTTTAGGTTACAAACTAAAGCTAGAATTTATAAAAGGGACTTCCCAAAACCTATTTATTGTCTCCTGAGTATATTTTGGGGGAATGTCAAATTTTTATTCAGCTATTTATCTGATAATACATTGATGAGCATTTCAGAACATTGATACTTTAGGATTTAATATTTCTTCTTCATCAGTAAAGTTTTTTAAAAAGTACAACTTTTATGTTGATTTCCCAAAAGTAAGCCCCATTTTCAACAAGAGAGGAAAAGCAAGCATTAAAATGTGGATGTGATTATTGTAATACACAGTTTATAGTTTGTGAGCAGCAAACAATCATCTCTATCCCATCTTTCTGTCTTCTGATGTATTCCAAATCCTGGAATCTGGCAATTCTAGCTCAGAAAAACCCAATAGTGTGCTTTTGACTTTGAAGCTTTAAAAATTGTGTTATATGCCTTTAAAAAAGTAATTCCATGATTCCACTAGAGTATAAGATCCATGAGGTGAGGAATTTTTGTCTGCTTTGTTCTCTGCTTTCTATTTAATGTGTAGAATACTGCCTGGTACATACTAGGCACTCAATCAATATTTTAAAAATAATTGCATAAATTCTTGCCTTTAATAGAAAAAGTAAAGTTTTTCATGTCAGTGAATTAATTTTTATGTTATCCAGAAAACAGAGTCTGTCGCTGGGAAGAGATGATATAGTTCAGCTAAAAGAAGCCTACAAATGGATAACTCACCCCCTGTTTTCAGAGGAACTGGGTGTTCCCATTGATGGAAAGGTATCGGGTCAACAGCATTGTTAATTTTATTCTCTGATTTTACTAGTTTTGCTTAATTATATGGCAGGGTTTTGGTTAGCCAAAAAAACTTCTTTTTAAATAATCCAGTGAAGGATTTTTAAGCTTTTCAAATGTTAAATTCTGATAGTCTTAAATTGAAGTCAAAGCATTTCTTTTTTTTTTCCCTAAAACTTCTTTATGACCTAAGACACTTATAAAGGTACCAGGTGCCCTAATTGACCTTAAAAGGTTAGAAATGAATCTTTGCCTTTAATGTATTTATAGTTCAATTGGAGGAACAGACTTGATGCAAAGCAACATATAAATAACTGCAAGCAAATGTAGAGTCAACTCTGGACTATTTAATTTTGGTTTATCTGTGGCTAGTCTTGTTTTCAAATGCATGGACAGAACCTATTCAACTACAATGAGTATGGGCTCAATCCTACCTTGTTGGTATCTCAAATCCCCCTGTTTACTTTTAGGCAGTAACTGCCTTTGAAAGCAGAACATTTCCCTTTTCCAGAGCAGACCTTACTTCAGTCTCTGAAATGGATTGAATTTCAGGGAAGACTCAACAGGCTTCCAGATGTGAAAACAGGAAGGTCATCTTAAATTAGGTTTTAATATTATGGCCTCATTGTTTCATCATTTTGCTAGAAGGAAATTCCCTGAATATCAGATACACCCCTATTCAAATAAAATCACAAAACCGCCTACTAAAGCTAAACAGTTTTTCAAAACCATTCTGAATTATGCAGTAATATTTCCTTCTGTAAGAATATGCTCTGTTCTGTAAACTGAATATTGAGAGAATAGAGAATAAAACCACTTCTCAGATAGCATGAAGAGGAAATGAGGTAATGAAACTATTTTGGAAGTTAGAGAAGTCATTAATGCAAAATATTTTTACCTCAAATTTCAGTTTTGAAGCACAAATAATTTTACATGTCATATAAGTGAGAACAGAAAATAGAAAACAAAAGATGTGGGTTGAGTGAAGTTTCCCTGAATAAAAGGAATGCGTTGTTCACTTTAATTATTGTATAGATTAGAATAAGGAGCAAAAAAAAAACAAAACAAAACAAAAAAACAGCTATTCATTATTGTGATTCTAGAGTAGCTAATAGGTCTACTAACTATCCAATGAACTCAGTAAATATAAAGACAAAATTGTAACATAGTATGGCATTTTTAGCTATTCTCCCCCCACACACTTCCCCCATATGGAATTTTGTGTATTCTCCATGGAGGTAAAAGTATAAAATCATGCTTTTTTGGTGTACAAGGATGTTTACTGTAGCATTTTTTGTTGTTGTTGTTACAGAAAAATTTTCTACAGCTTAAATGTCTGACAGTCCCTAGAGTTGAAAAGATTTCCATGATATAATATTAAAGCAATTTTTCAAAAGCATGTCTTAAAAAATAATACATATACATTTATATTCACAAAAATGTCTAGAAAAAACATCAAATTGTTAATGGTTCTGCTTCAGTGGAGTGGGATTGAAAAACTACCTTGTATTTGATCATTTTATGATTTAAGTGTACAATTTTTGAAATAAAACAAAAAAATTACAAATACATTAAGACGTTTGAGCACTTTAAAAAAAGCTTCATACGGTTTTTAGGGATCTGAATGTATGTTTTTTGCCTTGCTAATAATTTAAATCATAGTATTGGCAGAATAATTCTTCATTTCTTTGCATTATTATTTATTTTCAATTCTGTAAATTCTCATTCATCTTCACACCTAATTTACACATTTGTCCAAAAAGCATACAAATTTATTTTAAAACTTTTTTGGTAGGATCACTAATGACTGAGTTTTAGAAGTTAAAAAAAAAAACAAAAACCATTTCCTTTACAGCTGCCCTGTGAACAAGTTGATTTGAGAGCAGTAGTATTTCCAGTTTTTCTGGTCATTCTTTTCTGAGCCAATGTTTGAGAATTAATTTCTATTTCCATTCATAAGTTGTTAGATGTTAGTTTCCTTTTGCTCATTTTTAAACTGTCTTTATAATTTTTAGAGCTTGTTTGAAGTGAGTGTGGTCTTTGCTCACCCAGAAACAGTTGAGGATTGCCACTTCCTGTAAGTTGCCATGTAAACAACGTCAGTGGTGTAAAATTGTTAATGCTGTTTGGTTTTCATGAAAATAGTATTGCTTCTCATAAGCGTAGGAAATGCTTCCTAATAAGCATTTCAGAACTTGTTATGTCTTAGTAGGTTTAAAATGTGCCCTCAAAAAATAAAGTAAAACGTGTCCTTGAACATAGGTTCCTGGGCAAACCGACGTAGCTCCTACAGGGACTCATTTTGTCTGCTCCTGATGTCCTGAGTTTAGCAGCCATTTTGTATTAAATATATTTGAATTATATCTACCCCAAAATAAACTCAACCTTTTACATTAACTTGAATTTTATTTTAGAGCTGCGATATGCCCAGATTGTTTTAAGCCAGCCAAAAACAAACAGGTAAGGAAAGGTTCCTGCTTCTTACTCTTGAGTGAGTTTTGTCTGAGCTGAATATCCAAATTTCCAACAAAAAGGATATGCATTAGAAACATGGCAACTCTATTATACTAAGAATCAGTCTTTAAATATTTCCATTTGCTACATTAGTTTTTATTTTTTTTTCAACTTTTTCAACCTTCACCTCCGGCTAGGAAGTTGTAGCACACAAACATCCTCATGTTTGTGTCAGTGTCTAGATTGTTCCCCTGACGGTGTTAAATTTAGAATCAATGTTTCGGTGATATTACTATTACTTATTAAATTCGACGTTTAGATTTTAATACCCCAAATTACATCATCTGGGAAAATCAATGGTAAGTGTCAGTAGCATTCCAAACTTTCAGCTGATACCCATTTTCCAGAAATTGAGGTTTACAATATATAATCCAAAGTAAGTTGTTTTATTTAGGACAGTCCTGAATTAACATGGCCTCTTTCTGGCTATATTTGCAGAAAGGGTGTTTTATTCAAACTCTTCCTTATCATCTTAATGTTAGCTAATCTTCATGTTAATGGACAAGTTAGTTAACATACACTCTTAGCTCGTATCATGTCAGGATAGAATGATGTGGTGCGATATTGGTCATCTTTCATGCGTCAGTTTCGTAGGTGGTTTCGTACACAGACTTAGGCATTCCTACAGTTTTACTTACATTCATTTTGTTGCTGTGATTGTTAAAAAGAACATAAGCTCATTGTCAAATATACATCTGTTGGCTTTGCCTCTTGCTTTGACTAATTGCTGGGCCTTTTAGAACTGGGGGAAAGAAGTTTGTAACATTTGCCTAATGCCCTGCGCAGAAATAATTAGAAATGCAGACCAAGCTGAGAGCAGCGCCTCCCTACTTTTCTCTTATCATGGCACATCTAAAATATTACCATGTTTGTTCAGCACCCTGAGCGTAACAGGATGGAGTTGCTTCAGATTGGCAGCAACAGGACTGGGGTTTCCACTGTCTGAGGCCCTGCCCAGCAGCCCTTCTGAACTAAAGAGATCAACATCTTGGCACAACCATAGTCCACTGCTTTGCCACGCCAGTTGGGAAGCTCTGCCCAAATAACCTGTAAGATGTATCTATATTGAAGACCTAGTTTTATTTTATTTACCCTTGAGGAAATATAATAGTAGGCATCAAGTAATAGGATTAAGAGATTTTTGTTAAAGCATCATAGACACCACACCATTTGGCCAGTGGGAGTTGTAGACTCAAGTATAGTTTGCTTGCCTCATGGCTGGGAGCAAATTGAATGACCTTTTGAGTTTTTTTTCAGTCCTAAGATTTCATATCTTATCAAACAGGCACTTAATTTCAGTTGTAACCCTATGGTATCTTGTAGAATGCCATGGTGGTCCCTAGAATATGATTTTGAAAAAATCATTCCTTTGACTGGTGATAAACTGTTGAGCTGCCTCCATTGTAATCCTTTTCAGTCAAATGTGATTTCTCATAACAGAAGAAATAATTGTGATTTATCATAGTAAGCCATGTATATATGCACTAATTAGTTCTAGTATATCTGCCATGCAGTTTGGCTTTTCTTATCTTAAAAAATCCAAGTGGAACATTTGTTGTAGATGCCCTTCTGTTCAGTACAGTGGATTTGCTTATTCTGTGGCTGGTGAGTGAGACTGAGTTGCTAGATGCCAGGGCCAGCAGGTTGACTCTGCTTTACCCCTTACCCTGGCAGCCAACTCCTAAATTACATACTGTGACCTCTGAAGGGATGTAGGAAAGAAAAGGTAGCTGAGTCAATCTAAATTCCTGTTGAAGTCAAGGGAAAAAAAAATTAAATCACACTTCCTACAATGTCATCATTTTTTTGTATTTGAATTATACCATAATTTGAGAGAAGTGGGACAGTGTGGTGAAGAAGACCTGTTCTGCTGGATCTACCTGTTATTATAGACATAGACCAGATTGAAGAGAAGGGTTATAGAGGTGTGCCAGTTGCAGAACTGACATGAATGCTTAAGTTTTATTTATTTTCTTAAAAAGCTTAAGTATTTCTCCATGTTAAGTATATGAAATGATGTAATGAAATGATACAATTTCTCCAACCATGTTCTATGTTTCACATCTGACGTTTTCTTGTCTGGATAATAAAATGTCTTTTCTTCTCATTTTACCCTATATAGTCTGTATTCACTAGAATGGCAGTTATGAAAGCCTTGAATAAGATAAAAGAAGAGGATTTCCTTAAGTAAGTAGAAGTATAGAAACAAAGAAGCGTCATGAAATTTTAGAATAAAGGGAATGTTAGAGATAAGCTGGATTATCTCTGAAACAAGATGATACATTTCAGGGGCCAGGATTGTGTCTTAGTCATTGTTATCTCTCCAACCCCGATGCAGTACCTGGCATATAGTGGTGTTCAGTAAATGTTTGTCAAATTAATATCAAGTGTAACGTCTTTTAAAAATATATATTTGTTTATTTTTTGAGATGGAGTTTCACCTTTGTTGCCCAGGCTGGAGTGCAGTGGAGCAATCTCGGCTCACTGCAACCTCTGCCTCTTGGGTTCTAGTGATTCTCCTGCCTCAGCCTCCCAAGTAGCTGGGATTATAGGCATGCACCACCACTGCCCGGCTAATTTTTTGTATTTTTAGTAGAGACAGGGTTTCGCCATGTTGACCAGGCAGGTCTTGAACTCCTGACCTCAGGTGATCCAACCGCCTCGTCCTCCCAAAGTGCTGGGATTACAGGCGTGAGCCACTGTGCCCAGCCAAATCAGGTCTAACTTCTTGATCTTTTAGAAGAGGGTATTGTGTCCAAAGAGGGAGTTGACTTGCCTAAGCTAGTAATAGAGTAGATCTGGAGCCAGATTTCCTGACATTCTAGCCCAGTGCTACGCCCATTACATCCTTAGTCCTGTATTTCCTAGTATCGTTCATCTCCAGAAAAGGGAGAGGAAGGCTCATGAGTTTCCTCACTTGTTAAAATATGGTAAAATAAAATAAATGCAATAAACCTTACATTTTAATTCTTGGTACATTCATTTTATTAAATAAAATATTGCTGTAGTTTTCTTTCCAGAAGATCCTTCAATACATTTCAAACAATGATGTGATAAGGGGGGTAGAGTCAGCAGTAAACTGCACATGACCATGGATAGCAAAATGGTTAAAGAGCCTGACGGGGCTTCCACTTCCTTTGTATGGATTTTTCCCTCAAATCTTGAGACTATTGGAAAGTATTAGGTTGGTGCAAGAGTAATTGCAGTTTTTGCCTAGGAAGATAAGGCCTCCCAAGGGTGAAAGGTAGCAGCAGAGCCCTTATTTACTTACTGCCACTCTCATATGTTAAAATTGTTACTCCACAGGCCTGCAAGACCTTTATTGTTCTGAAACTAAAAGTTAGCGAGAGACTTGGGCTCTGTGTATGTCTCAGACGATGCTGATTCATCTAAGTTTTGTGATTCAATATTATGTCTGGAAAATAGCTATAAAATTTATTTTGTTTTGCAGGCAGTTTCCTTGTCCTCCAAACTCACCAAAGGCTGTATGCACTGTTCTTGAAATTGAATGTGCTCATGGTGCTGTTTTTGTGGCTGGTAAAATATTTAGTCTAGAATATACATACACTGTGAACGTACTCTCCTTTCTGAAAACTCAACTGACTCCTGTTCTATTTTATTCTTATTGCTGTTATTAGATTCTAATAAGTTTACTCTCTTGAGAAGTAGAATCAATAGCCAAACTTATTTTAGGTTTTGTGGGCATTCTAAAGGATCACTTAGGAGATCAGTTATTTTAAATGCCATGCCAAAAGGAAATGACACTTCCTAGGTTTTAATAGTTTTCATCAGAGATGGCCAAGTAGAAATATGGGTAGCTGCAGTGACCCAAAACTGGTTTGGAGAAAAACAGCAGGACAGAGGCTGTTTTATAACATAAAAGCAAACTTGAAAAAACAATTTATTATCTCCAAAATGACTAAACACTTGGCTTCCCCTGGAAAGAAATTGTTCATTGACTTTCCCTAAAGGTAATCTGGCAGACAAATTTTTGTTCGAAAGTTACAACTGTTTTATAGTAATGGCTGAAGTGAAATTGCTCTTCAGCCCTGACTATAATATCCTATCCTAGGGCAATGAAAGCTACCTGCCTTACTATAGCTTTATTCATCAGTTGTAAAAGCAAGTTTGGTTGTGTTTTTTTTTTTTTTTTTAATCCTTGGTACATTAATAATATTATATAATTTGTTCAGTCAGCCAATCAAATTAAATATATTGAGCATTCCTTTCAAACTCATTTGATGCACCATTCATACCATATATTTACTCATCTATTTTATTGTTACTTTAAACGTTTTTATTTAATTCTCTACATGTCTGTGTCCCAGGTCTCCAAATTGAGTTGTTAGTTAGGTAAAGGATAGGCTTTGTTTTATATCGTAGCACTTAGGATATTGGCCCTTATAGTTGTTGCTTCTCTTTTTATCCTGTTATGTTAATTACTCCATTTCATCCAGGCTGCCTGATTGTTTCTTTCTCAGGGAGGTATAATAAATACTCCAGGAATCTACCACAAACTCCTTGGATAATTGATGGAGAAAGAAAGCTGGAATCTTCAGTGGAAGAATTAATTTCAGATCATCTGTTGGCAGTATTCAAAGCAGAGAGTAAGTGTTACAATCTTCATACTTTATTTCTTTTTTTTTGAGATAGGGGCTTTCTTTGTCAACTAGGCTACATTACAGTAGCACAATCACAGTTCACGGCAGCCTTAACCTTCTGGGCTCAAATGATCTGCCCACCTTGGTCTCCCAAAGTCCTGGGATTATAGGTATAAGCCACCCCACCTGACCTAATCTTCATATTTTATTCTCTTTTTTTTTTGAGAGAGAGGGGGTCTCACCCTGTCACCCAGGCTGGAGCGCAGCCTCAACTTCCCAGGCTCAAGCAACCCTCCCATTTCAGTGTCCTGAGTAGCTGGGACCACAGGTATGGGCCACCATGCTCAGTTATTTTTTAATATATTTTTAGAGATGGGACTCTCACTACGTAGCCCAGGCTGGTCTTGAACTCCTGGGCTCAAGTGCCCCTCCTGCCTGGGATTCCCAAAGTGCTGGGATTATAGGCAGGAGCCACTGTACTCGGCCATATATTTAATACACTGATATTCATGAATAGAGTTCTTGGAGGTGGTAAGAAAAATTTCTATGTTTTGTTAATCACTACCAAGTCTGGGCCTCTTGGCCATAGGCTTCCTGTGAACAGGGATCATCATGTTCTGGGTGCCACTGGCCTGGGCTGGATTTCAGCCAAGGCACTCAAGAATATCTGCCTGTCCTCTCTCAAGATGACTGCTCTGCCGGGTGTAGTGGCGCGTGCCTGCAATCCCAGCACTCTGGGAGACTGAGGCAGGCGAATCACTTGCAGTCAGGAATTCAAGACCAGCCGGGGCAACATGGTGAGACCCTGTATCTACTAAAAATACGAAAATTAGCCAGTCCTGTTGGTGCACACCTATAGTCCCGGCTACTTAGAAGGCTGAGGCACGAATCGCTTGAACCCAGGAGGCGGAGGTTGCAGTGAGCTGAGATCACACTACTGCACTCCAGCCTGGGTGAAAGAGTGAGATTCTGCCTAAGAAAATAAAAAATAAAGTAAAAAAATGACTGTTCTTTCCTGGGGAAATTCAAAACAACTGAAACTAAATGAATGCACCTAAGCCCTGACCTTGGTACACCTCTGCCTTGGCCTCTTTGGGGGAATATGAGGAAATTAAAACACATCTTCCACATCCAGTGCTTCTTCAAGAGTAATCACTGGCAAGTGTTTGGCTTCTCTCTTAACCTATAAAGTGTCCTGGAATAAAGTTCAGGCCTAGATAAAGTAAATCAACAGCAGCCATTTTACAAAGACTGAATGACAGTTGTATTGTTTTTGAATTTAGGTATTAACGAGCCTAGGTTCGTGGGATGAGTCAGGTTCCATCAGGTTTATGTTTTCCTTGTCTCAACAGGCCTGTCAGGTCAAAGGCAGCATAAAGTCTTGTGATTTCAATTGCAGGAAATTGTGTTACACGTCAGGAAAAACTGCAGGGCATGAATGATGTTACTCTTTGGAATGAGGCTCCTAGCATAATTAGAAAACCTTTTTTTTTTTTTTTTTGTGAGACAGAGTCTTACTTTGTTGCCCAGGCTATAGTGCAGTAGTGTGATCATGGCTCACTGTAGCCTTTACCTCCTGGGCTCAAGCAATCCTCCTGCCTCAGCCTCCCAAGTAGCTGGGACTACAGGTATGTACCACCATGCCTGGCTAATTTTTTTGTATTTTTTGTGGAGATGAAGTTTTGCCATGTTGTCAAGGCTAGTCTCAAACTCCTGAGCTCGAGCAATCCATCTGCCTCAGCCTCCCAAAGTGCTGAGATTACAGACGTGAACCACCACACTCAGCCAGCAAACCCTTTTTTGACAGACCAGCTAGAAATCCATCCTTCTCTCTGAAAGACCTTAAGATAAACATGGTTTGATCATGACAAACACATGGTCTAGATGAGACATGGCTGACCCTTCCAGCTCCCTGACTTGCAAGGAGGAAAGAGAAACACTTCAAACCATATCCCTCTTATAATTTGTTGCCTATCACATAGGTGGACCTTCTTTAAGGGTCTTTAAGAATTGTTTACTGAATGGAAAAAAAAGTATCCCAGCACCCTAATATTTTCCCAAATCTTAGCAGTAAAGACCCTGGACTATTGCCATGAGCTTTTTTGCCCACTTAATTTGGTATTTACAAATGAATTATCATGTAAGACTTATGCAGATTATGAAGGGATGAAAATAAAGCTTTAGTACAAAAAGTTTCATCTGAATTCTTTTTGGGGCCACCTGTCACACCAACTGTCAGGTTCCAGCCCAAGCTGAAGACTGAAGGGAGTGGGTTGATGAGTGGCAGGTAGCTGAAAGAACACTCAGGGAGTCATAGGGAGTTTTGGACATGGCTTTATTCTCTCTCTCTCTGGGCAAAAGCCCAGGCATGAGCCATATGTACAGCATCAGCAGGATAGTTATACCTTTTACAGACAATAGTGGCTCCAAGCCAAGCGCAAGTTCATGTGAGTGATCACCTAATGTGCCTCACGTGGTGTGGTTACATAATGTGTGGGGTTGCGCGCCTGCGCACCAAACCTGCTGAGTCATGCTGTGCTGGAAGGCTGCCTCAATCTACTCCTGACTAAAGCGCAGCCATTTCCCTTATACTCCACCCTCCAGGCTGAGGGTGTCCTCTGGGCAGGGACACATGCCCATGGGGCAGAGCCCTGAATCCATAGTCCACAACAACAATACAGAGAGCAACAGATCACTACTAGGATCTCAACTATGCTACTTATGTCTATTAGGGCCCAGCATAGGCCAGAGCCTGGGGATGCCCACCATCTCTGCAGGGGGTCATCAGTAAAGCCCTCGACTGGCTTAATCTCCCATGAGACCCCTTGCAGAGCTGCTTTTATGTTCTGCTGATTATCCGGGATAAAGGTACAGCATTGTGTTATGTTTATACAGACCATGATGGGTAGCCATCCCACAGTGGTATTACTCCAATGTTGCTCTATGCACCACAGTGCCTGGGCTGGGGGTACTACATGTTCCCCCACTGACCAGCTCCATCCATCATAAATGCCATGGGCCAACCAGGGGGCAAGCATGCCATGGGTCTTGCAGCATCCTTTGTCCAAAACTTGTGCATTGTGTTCCAGGCGTCAGCCGTGGGACCTCAAGTCTCCAACCATGTTCACTTCTCTACAGATGTGGGATGTATGTGCCAGGGCAAACCATCCACAGCTGCTGCTGGAAGGGCGGTACAGATCCAACAGTTGGAAACATTGGTCACCTCAGCACAGGTGTGGGCCCAATCCACAGTGCAGTTGGAGCATGTGAACCCAAAGGGCTTGTACCTGCTGAATAATCCACTTGGCTGCTAGGAAGGCAGTCTCAGCCACATCATCCCAATCTCAGGCAAGAGGGGTGTTGTTGCTTCTAAATCTCAGTATCCTGCTACATCAAGTGCAACACCAAGTGTCGGGTTCCAGCCCAAGCGGAGGACCGAGGGCAGTGGGTGGATGAGTGGTGGGCAGCTGAAAGAACACTCAAGGAATCGTAGTGAGTTTCAACATGGCTTTATTCTCTGTCTCTGGGCGCAAGCCCCAGTCTGAATGGTATGTACAGCGTCAGCAGGGTAGTTATACATTTTACAGACAATAGTGGTACCGAGCCAAGCACTAGCTCATGTGAGTGAGCACCTAATGTGCCTCACATGGCGTGGTTACATAATGAGTGGGGTTGTGCACCTGCACTCTAAACCCGCTGAGTCATGCTGTGCCGGAAGGCCACCTCAGCCTACTCTTGACTAAAGCACAGCCATTTCCCTTATGCCACCTTACTCCTTTTCTTTAAGAAGATTCAAGAAAGTTTCAGTTCTATTTGGGCCCCAGGGAAGACCCTGTTATCTCTAGGGTTGCTGGAGGACTGACTCTGAAACAGTTGTGTTTTCCTCCTTACAATTTTTAATGAAGGTGGTTTGTTGTCATTTTCCATTTGATGGGGGGAAAATTATTCCCAAACTGAAAAGAAGAATATTGCATGTTTGATAGCTGTAAATGTGTCCTGACATAATTTATTGAGAGTCCCCTGAGAAAAAGCAGACCTCTGGGCCTCAGTGCTAACTGGCTCCCTGTCAGGAGACAACATCTTGTTGTTTGAAATCTCTGATTGATAACATCAATTTGCTGAACCTGTCCTTCTCAGATATATTACTTATTATTGATTAGTGGTTCACATCTGACAACTCTGGGAAGATGGTTCTAACTGTGGTACTCCTAAGTGTTAAAAGTTCTGTAAACTGAGCCAGTATTGCATGGAGCAGTGTGGCTACCTATATAAACATCCCTTCCCCTATGTGAGATATACAAACTTGTTTCTCAGTCACTTCAGACTGCATGTCTTATTATCTACTTGTTAATTCCCTAATGAGTAATAATTTTGACATGCTCTCAAAAATCTGTATGTCTAAGAAATCTTCTCCTAATATATTTATTAATTCACTTATTGAATACATACTTTCCATGTCAGTTCCGTGCTAAAAACTGGTCAATGACTAGCTACAGGATGAAGTCCACTTACCTGGATATTCTGGGCCCTTCATTGTCTGGCCTGTGCCTATCTTTCGGTCCCATTGTCTGTCTGTCCCAAGTACGAGGACCACTGCAGATTAGCTGAACCCCTTATAGTTCCTGATCACTCTTGCCCTTGATTTTGGTTTTTAGGGGAATGAGACAAGGCACAATGTGAGTTTAAAAACTCAACTAAGTTTTAAGCATGTATTTTCTAATACTTAAGGGAGTGGCTTCTTTTCCTTTTTTGTCAGCTGCCATTTATAATTGCACACTAGTAAGTTTTCAGGTTTGCCCCCCAAATTTCTCTCACTCTGAGGTCCAAGGATGTTTCCTTAATTTTCAGGTTTGAAACATTTTTCTTTTTTTTTTTCTTGAGACGGAGTCTCGCCCTGTCACCCAGGCTGGAGTGCAGTGGCACGATCTTGGCTCACTGCAAGCTCCACCTTCCGGGTTCACGCCATTCTCCTGCCTCAGCCTCCTGAGTAGCTGGGACTACAGGCACGTGCCACCACACCCAGCTAATTTTTTTGTATTTTTAACAGAGATGGGTTCCACCATGTTAGCCAGGATGGTCTCGATCTCCTGACTTCATGATCCACCCGCCTCAGCCTCCCAAAGTGCTGGGATTACAGGCATGAGTCACCGTGCCCAGCCTGGTTTGAAACATTTTTCTAAAAGATCAGTAAATATGCCTTCTCCTTTAGTCTGGATCAAATGCTTTTGTGGCCTTCTCAAGGGCCTAGCTTTCTACACCTCTTTCTTACTGATGGGCTGGAATTTGTGGAAAGTTTTATGGCTGACTTATGAATTTAAGATTTCTGCTCCTTCAGTAACTAGTAGACTTAGCTCTTCGAGGCCTGTTCATTCCCTTCACCCCTGCCAGTCACAGGTTCCTGTTCAGTCACTGTGGACCCCCTGTTTTCCTGACAGGGCTGACTGGGAGACAGGGATGGGCAGGTAGAAGTCAAATCGTAGCCCCAAGGAGTCTGCATCTTCGGCTTCCCAGATGCCCTTTTTGAATTCACCACTGAGCCATGGCCATCCATCTGTTGTTAGCACTACAGGTTGAGTCTGTTGACTCTGATTAGAAGATACTGATGTTCCTATGGATTTATTAGTAACTTCACACTGGAGTATAAACACAGAATGGAGAGTTTTTTGGGACTTAGTGGTTCACAGACTCCTACTTCCTGCCTGGCCTAGTTCTGTGTCTAAAAACGTAGTTGTATAAGCCCCTTGCCTTTAAAACAAAACAAAACAAAAAAACAATTTTCCTATTCCAATATTTGCAGCTTTTAGTCTGTGATGATCTACTTATGATAGAGCATACACTGGTTTTATCACGTTTCCAGCTTTGGTTTGATGACATATATAATGAATTTGCTTTTTAGAGTCAGACCTTTTTTTCCCTCCTTTTTCTTTCATGGAGTTTAATTCTTAAATAATGAATGTTTTTGCTTGGTTGTGTTTTAAGGAAAAAGAGAAAGATGGTAGAGTTTTTACCATAGGCTTATGGCCAGAGGGGTGGTGGGCTCTTCTTCCAAACAGGACTCTGCCTTGGCTTTCCCATGGGATGGTAGTTAAGGTCAGATTTTAACATCAGAAACACCTAGCTCTGCCATTTACTTATGCGACCTTGGGATCATTACCTAACTTTTCTGAAGCTTGCTGTTCTTTTATTTTGTACTTACTTTGTAAGGTTATAATAAGGATTAAATAGTACATGGTTCAGGTGCAGTGGCTCACACCTGTAATTCCGGTGCTTTGGTAGGCCAAAGCAGGAGAATAGCTTGAATTCAGGAGTTAAAGACCAGCCTGGGCAATAAAGCAAGACCTTATCTCTACAGAAATTAAAAAATTAGCCAGGTGTGCTGGTGTGCACTTGTGATCCTAGCTACTTGGGAGGCTGAGACAAGAGGATTGATTGGGCCCAGGAGTTTGAGGTTGCAGTTGGCCATGATCATGGTACTGCACTCCAGCCTGGGTGACAGAGTAAGATCTCATTTCTAAGAAAAAAAATAAGTAAATAAAATTTAAATCATATATATAAAATTTTTAGTCCAATGCCTGGCATATAATAAGTTCTCAATAAATGGTGTTTACTATTAGCATTACTATTTTTAGTAGAGATTGACATTAGAGGTGGGACGATGACTCTCCCGGGGGATTCTCCTGTAGATGGTTCAAGACCTTCAATTGGGTTTCTACCAAAGGTTGGGAATGAATATCTTAGGGCTATGATGTCTCTAATTTTTTTTTCTTTATCTGCTTTTCAAAGGTTTTAATTTTTCATCCTCTGGAAGAGAAGATGTAGATGTGAGAACATTAGGAAATGGTAAGACTGCAGCAGCATCACCTGATTAGAACTAACTTTCTGATATTCATCCTTTCTAGACAGCAGGCTTAGTAGTCACTCAGTGAAAAACAAAGTGAGCAAGGTCGAGAGCTTCTCCAAGGGAGGAAGCTTTGTGGATTATGGAGGCCCCTTTATGAATTATATGAAATACACCTTAACAGGAATCATTTCTTCAGAGGCCATCCTGATTGCATACCTGTAGGTTATAAGGGACTTGTATGTGCATTAACAAAGAGGTGCCTGATTTTTTATCCAAAAGTTTGATTATTAATTTTTTCATTTAATAACATTTCAGAAGTACCAATACAGTTTTCAAAATGTACATCTTCATTTAAAAAGTGATTCTGCTGTCTTAACCTTCATGTCTCTCATTTTACCCTGCTGCATTATCGGAAAGATGATGACATTTAATCCTCAACTGTTTGAGACTTATAGTTCCTTCCTCTCATGGAACCAAAGCTTTTCCATTTCACTAGTGGATCAGGCTAGGAGGATGGATGTCAACAGGGCATTGCTGCATGTGACAACTTTACATTAGTGTAACTAAGTTAATTAGCAGTTATTTGAACTGTGTTTTGTAATTAACACAGGCTTGTTCATGGGCCTTTGGGAAAGCAGTCATTTTCACATATTGCCTGTGCTGGGGTTTAGCAGCCCTTCTGCCCCCACAAAAAGCCCCTTGATTCTTCTCACACATTCTTCCCTCCCTCAGATGTAGTCATGTCACTAAACTTTCAGTCCTCTAGAGCTCAACTCATTTTTCACACCTCCTAACCCTCTTGCATTAGCCCAAATGTTAACTCCATCAACACGTTTCTGTTTCATGACGGGGTGTGTGCTGCCAGGAAGGCCCTTTGCAATTGAGCTGGTGAATCCTCATAGAGTACATTTCACTTCACAAGAAATTAAGGAACTTCAGCAGGTAAACCACTTCATGACATGGAAATCGTCATGTTTCTGCAATTCTGTAACTGAGCTAGACTTGCTAATTGTTTTTCTTTTTCTGCTACTACAGAAAATTAATAACTCATCTAACAAAATCCAAGTACGTGACTTGCAGCTTGTCACAAGGTAAGAGTAGGCTCACTGGAGACGATTTCGAAGGGATGTTTTAGTTGCAGGTCATATATCTTGATAAGGGAATTGCATCCAGAATATATAAAGAACTCTTAACAACCCAACTAAAAATGGGGAAATGATTAAGTAAACATTTCTGCAAGGAGGATATAGGAATAGCCGATTAATGTATGAAAAAATGCTCAACATAATTAGTCATTGGGGAAATGCAAATGTTAACCACTTCTAGATATTATATATGCAAGAGAAATGAAAACAAACATCCACACAAAGACTTGTACATGATATTCCTAGTAACATTATTCACAATAGCAAAGAAGTAGAAACTACCCAAGTGTCTATGAATAAACAAAATGTGATATATCCATACAATGCAATATTACTTGGTAATAAAAAGGAATGAAGTACTGATACATGCTGCAACCTGGATGAACCTTGAAAACATTATGAAATGAAAGTAGCCAGTCACCAAGCACCACGTACTGTATGATTTCATTATATGAAATGTTCAGAATAGGTAAATCTATAGAGATAGAAAGTCAGTTAATGGTTGTCTAGGGCTTGGGGAGAATAATAATGGGAAGTGACACTAATGGGTACAAAGTTTCTTTTTCGGGGTGATGAAAGTTTCTAAAACTAGATTGTGGTAATAGCTGGACAACTCTGAAAACATACTAAAAATCATTGAATTGTACAGTTAAAACTGAGAAATTATATGTAAATTATATCTCATTGGAACTATTTTTAAAGAAAGGTTAATTTGGGGCAAGGTTAGTTTGCATTTTATTTATTTGGACAAGCTTTTAAAAATTGTTTTTGTTTAGAGAGGCAATAGGACATATGAAAGAAGGTGAAGAAGAAAAGACAAAGACCTACAGTGCCTTAATATGGACAGATAAAGCGATCCAGAAGAAAGACATTGAATTCCTAAATGACATAAAGGTAGTTTAAGTGTGCTTGTTCTTTTTATTTCATTTTTCTGTTGCCTATCAAAGATCCCATTGTCTTCTAATTTATTACTAGCAAGTCACAGGGCATGGGCTTTGGGGTCAGCAAGACCTGGGTTCCACGCCTGGTTCTGCCACTGACTAGCTGAAGGACTGGGTATGTCATCTAACCTGCTCGAGCGGCAGTGTGGCCAGTGGGGAAGAGCCCCACTCTGAAGACAGATTGCCTGGGTGCAAATCCTGGATCTGCATTTCTGAGCTCTGTGGCTTTGGACAAGTTACTTAACCTCTTTCTGCTTCAATTTCTTCATTTATAAAATTAGTTAAAATAATTAAATGAGTGTAATTAGATGAAGCACTTAGAACAGTACCTGGCACATAGGAAAAACTCGGCAATGCTATTATCATCTTTGGTCATTTGTCAAAAATAAATATAAAATAGCACTTATCTAATAGAACTGAGGCTGAGATTAAGTACATGAGTAAAACACATGATAATATATGTAAAGCACATGCATTTTGCCACATGTGAAGTTTTCCTATACCTGAGCATGTGTCTGCCTGTTCACGTGCATACTTTTTACCACCTGCCCCCACCTCTTCTTATAAAAATAGTTTACTTCCTTTTTTCTTTTTTTTTTTTTTTTTTTTTTGAGACAGAGTCTTGCTCTTGTCACCAGGCTGGAGTGCAATGGCACGATCTCAGCTCACTGCAACCTCCGCCTCCCAGGTTCAGGTGATTCTCCTGCCTCAGCCTTCCATGTAGCTGGCATTACAGGCGCCCGCCACCACACCTGGTTAATTTTTGTATTTTTAGTAGAGATGGGGTTTCGCCATGTTGGCCTGTCTGGTCTTGAACTCCTGACCTTGTCATCTGCCTGCCCCAGCCTCCCAAAGTGCTGGGACTACAGACATGAGCCACCGTGCCCAGCCAGAAACAGTTTATTTTCAAATGCAAGGAATGAGCATACATGGGCAGCACAGAGACACATATAGTTACCATTGTTTAAATAGGCAATATTTTGCAACAACCTAGATGACCTACTAGAAGGAACTGGTTTAATATTAATGACTTATCTGTATAATGGACTACTACTATTCAACCATTGAAAATTATGTGGTAGATAAATATTTATTGACACAGGAAAATGTTTCTGGTAAGTGCTAAGGAAAAAAATAAAAGTATAGACTCTAGAGAGGATGATACGCTGTGATTTAAGCCAGGGGTTCTCAACCCTCCGGTGGTACTGGCTGGTGACCTGTTAGGAATCTAGCCACACAGCAGAAAATGAGCAGTGGATGAGAGAGCAAAGCTTCATCTGTATTTGCAGCTGCTGCCCATCACTCACATTACCACCTGAGCTTTGTCTCCTGTCAGATCAGTGGTGGCATTAGATTCTTATAAAAGCGTGAACCCTGTTGGAAATGACACATGCGAGGGATCTAGGTTGCATGCTCCTTATGAAAATCTAATGCCTGATGATCCATCAGTTGCAGGAAAACAAGCTCAGGGCTCCCACTGAATCTACATTATGGTGAGTTGTAAAATTATTTCATTATATATTACAATGTAATAATAATAGAAATAAAGTGCACAATAAATGTAACAAGCTTGAATCATCCCCAAACCATCCCCTCCTTCCCCAGTTCATAGAAAAATAGTCTTCCCAGAAACTGGTCCCTGGCGCCAAAAAGGTTGGGGACTGCTGATTTAAGCACACACAAACGCATATATATGTATATGTATACACATATAGCGGATTATGTAGAAAACAAATTGTATGGCAAAAGATACTATAAGTAGAATTTATACTTATGAAAAATATGAACACGCAACAAATAAAAATAGACAAAGAATATGAACCAGTTAGCTGCAAAAAGAATAACTCCAGTGGCCAAGAATCATTTGAAAAGGTTGATGTAACAATAAGACATCACTTTATTCCCCTTAGACTAATAATACCTATTGGTGGGTTGGAGTGGAGGAGAGTTCTCAGTAGAAATGTAGTGTTTCAGCCTTTTTCAAAAACAACATGGTAGTGACTGTAAAAATTTAAAATATACTGAACTGTCCTGTAGAAATAAAACTCCAGTGCATAAGAATATGTACACAGTGTTTAAGGGCTTTAAGTGGCAGAATCAACAACAAAAAGACTGGGAACATAATCAACGTCCCTCAATAAGGAAACGGTAGAGTAAATTGGGATATATACAGCTATTAAAAAAACAAAATCATGCCAGGCATGGTGGCTTATGCTTGTAATCCCAGCACTTTAGGAGGCTGAGGTGGGTGGATAACTTACTTGAGGTCAGGAGTTTGAGACCAGCCTGGCCAACATGGTGAAACCCCATCTCTACTGAAAACACAAAAAATTAGCCGGGTGTGGTGGTGCATGCCTGTAGTCCCAGCTACTTGGAAGGATAAGGCATGAGAATAGCTTGAACCCAGAGGTCAGAGATTGCAGTGAGCCAAGATTGCGTCACAGCACTCCAGCCTGGGGGACAGAGTCAGCCTGGGGAACAGAGTAAGACTGCATCTCAAAACAAAAGCAAAAACAAAACCAGCATATGACCCTATTTAATTTACATATTAGTATGTACATATGTACCTAAAAATGCTGGGAAAAAAGATAGAGGTATGTCTATATCTATGACTCGTAGGAGCACTTATGACATGAGAAAAAAGCAAAGTGCAGAATAATGTTTATAGTATGAGTATTTTCGTAAAAACGTACAAATCATTCACCTGCTTAAAGAAGGTCATTTATAAAATGAGGAGATGGACTAGATCATCTCCAATGGCCTCTCCAGTTCTCAGATTCTGTGATTCTATAGCTAAGGCCTTTTAGCTTTTGGCCATACTATGTAAGGTTCTTAAGATGGTAGTTATAATATAGACAGATATCTTTAAGATTGCAAAATGAATTTCTAAATTTCTCTATGCCTTCACATGGGTTGTATGAGTTATTGAGAATGCCGTGGGAATAATAAACTCATTTAAAAAATAGGTTCATAGTTTGGGGTAGCCATAGAGATAATTCAGAAATAACGCTGAGGTCAGGTGCAGTGGCTCATGCCTGTAATCCCAACACTTTGGGAAGCCAAGGCAGGAGGATTGCTTGAGCCCACAAGGTCGAGGCCACAGTGAGCCATCACTGTGCCATTGCACTCCAGCCTGGGCTGAAAGATGATTTTCATAGGTACAGACTAAGTGGTGAAAGGGTCTCTTTTAATGGTCCATAGCCTAAGTAGACTGATGCAACTAGTTGATTTCAAATAATGTTTTTAGTTTTCAAATATTCCAGTTGGCATAAAAATTATAAAAACCGACTTACTTCCCCATACTGAGAAAAAGTCGTTTCACATTTACTACTTATCCCCTCTTCAGGAGCAACCTATTTCTAAAAAAAAAAAAAAAACAAGCATATGTGTGTGTTTGTGTGTTTCTGAAAACTCAGCAGTATAGGAGCAGCAGAGTGCAATATTAGAATAAATGAAGTAGTTTCCTTTTATCAACTAAAATCAAACAAACCAAAAAAGACATGTGACTCGTGGTATTTCCATTGACCGACTGTCTCATGGTCAAAGTACTAGGAATAACTCTAAAGGTAAAGGAAGCAGGGGAGAGGACTCCATAGATAGTCATTAATTTAAAGGCTGCTGTTTCTCTAAAGTGGAAGCCATGTCTTTATAGATTCCTTCACAGTTCAGCCTTGTCCTTTATTTATGTTTTTTGTTGTTTTTTTTTTGTTTTGTTTTTTGTTTTTTGGTCTCTTTGACCAGAGAAAAATCAGGTCTTATGGAGACAGCTTATCTCATCAGGACAAAGTATTTCTGTAATAAAATCAAAGACTCATAAAAACCACAGAGTTAGGAGGAGCCATTGACTCACCACTCTGGTAAAAGCAGCCACACCCTTTCAAATGTGGTCTTTGTTAGAACTTGCTCTTTTTTTCTTGGTGGAGAACTTGATAGAGGAGAGACCAAACAGAAACTTTTCTTTCGTTAGCAGGCCTTCCGGCACTCAAGAACCATGGAAATTAGGAAGAGTTGTTCCGACAAGAAAATGCAGAGGATTCAGTTCTTATGAATCTGAATTTCTGATTACGCCCAATTTTTAAAACTTGGAATTAGTTGACCTTTTACAGTGTTAACCTCTATTTCTTAATTTTTATTTTGTGACAGAAAATCTCTAACTTGAACAAATTGTGAGAAAAACAAGCCTGTGTCCCTAAAAAATCTGAAATGTAAAAAGACATGCAGTATTATTAGTTGCAAGCTGGGCTAACAAACATTGAAAGGTCCTGGTTTATTATGCACATTGATTTGTAATTATTATATTGAAATATCACCCTAAACAAGATGTATTAATATTAATATCTTTTCCAGATGTATCCTTTTGTATAACCCTTTTCCTTCACCAAAAAAAAAAAAAAACAAACAAAAAAGCAAATCCAAACAACCCACCCCTGACAGTAGGTATGTGGGTCTCCCTAAAACATGCAAACTCAGCGGGGCGCGGTGGCGCGCACCTATAATCCCAGCACTTTGGGAGGCTGAGGAGGGCAGATCACCTGAGGTCAGGAGTTGGAGATTAGCCTGGCCAATATGGTGAAACCACGTCTCTACCAAAAAAATACAAAAATTAGCTGAGCGTGGTGGCGTGTGCCTGTGATTCCGGCTACTCTGGAGGCTGAGGCAGGAGAATCACTTGAACCCAGGAATTGGAGGTTGCAAGTGAGCAGAGATGGCGCCCCTGCACTCAAGCCTGGGCAACAGAGGGAGACCTTGTTTCAAACAAACGCAAACTGCCATACACCCAAGCGATGCTGATGTCCCACCTTCTGCAACCAGCCATTTCTCACGCAGCCTGAAATCCCCACTCTTAGGTCACTCTGTTGGGTTAGAAAACAAAGGTAAAGGGGCCGGGCGCGGTGGCTCACGCCTATAATCCCAGCACTTTGGGAGGCCGAGGCGGGCGAATCACAAGGTCAGGAGAAGTGAGACCAGCCTGGCTAACACGGTGAAACCCCGTCTCTACACGAATTAGCCTGGCGCGATGGCAGGCGCCTGTAGTCCCAGCTACTCGGAAGGCTGAGGCAGGAGAATCACTTGAACACGGGCGGCAGAGGCTGCGGTGAGCCGAGACTGCGCCACTGAGCTCCAGCCTGGGCGACAGAGCGAGACTCCGTCTCAAAAAAAGAAAAAAAAAAAAAAAGTAAACAAAGGTAAAGGCCTTGTCTTTAGGGCAACCCGATAGACCTTAAGGGCAGGCCAGAACTCCAGGGCCTTCACCAATTTATTAAATATGAGAGTAAAAGAGACCTATTTACTTCAAAGCCCTCTTTAAATGGCGAGGTTACTGGGGCCCAGAAAATGAGTAATGATAGACTGGGTTCTGAGAAGTGCCACAGAGTTTGAACCTAACGGGACTCAATTCATTTTACCATTAATTAGTGTCCACCCCGTGATACAGATGGAGTTCTCTAAAGGAAACATCTGTGGTGAGCTATGGATGGTGAGGGAAGGGCTAAGATAGGCTTCACTGGGTGGCAAAGCTGTGACTCCGGGACTGTGTGTCACATTCTCCCCTAGGACTTAAAGATCGATCAGAAAACACCTTTGCGCGTCCTTCACCGAAGGCCCCTGGCTGTGCGAGCTCGCGTCATTCACTCCATGGAGACGCAGTACGTGGATGAGCACCACTTCCGCCTGCACTTGAAAACTCAGGCCGGCACGTATCCTTCCACCTGCTGCACTGCCGCCATGAGCCAGAACCCTGTTGGAAAAGTTCATGCTACCCTGGAAAACAGGGTCAGCTTGGTCTGGGAGGGATTCGGGAAAGGATTGTACTGCAGAAGAATATTTTTGTTTGTTTGTTCGATGTGTTTTTTTCCCACGAAATTTGTTTTTCAAAATGATTCTAAACACTGAGGTAGCAGTGAGTTCAATGTCAGCTTTAAAGTTATGTTTCCTGTAATTGCCGTGTCTTACACAGTGCTGAGCGCATAGTATTCAGAAAATACTTTTGATGGATTCATTTGCTGTCTTGACATTATTTGCAAGTCACGTATTTATGACCATATTTGGGTCTTTTCAACATTTCAAGTATTTGCCTCGGATGATTAAACACAGGTAGTAGATGGGAATAGCACTACTTTACATCATGATCTTTTACTTGGCCACTGGCCTAGTACAACAGAGAATATCTTTGTCTACGTACCTTGTGAAAAAAACAAAACTAAAACGACTCAGATGACATATCATTATCACCATTTTCAGACTGCAAAGAGCTTTCACTGTATTACAGAAAGGTTGAGATTCAGAGTTAAAATATCCATAGTCCAAGGCTGATAATTTGTTCATAATCTAACCTGACTTGTATGATTTTTGTATCAGAACTGAGTCGCTGATTAAAATATATCAGGGAGCTCTAACAGGCTTAGTTGTAGTTTACTTTTTGAAGGTCTTCCTAGTTTTTGTTTGCTTCTTGGTTTTATATTATTATGTGATCCAATAGCATGAAGTGACAAAATGCCTTCTAACTGGTATAGAACTAATGATGTACTATTGTATGTGTGTGTATATATGTAACACATATACACACACACACTATATATATATAGAAAAAGAGCAAGTTTTAATTACCAAATACCATTCCTACTATATTACTGTAACTAGTCTGCCTGCCCTTCCCCACCAACCTGCATTCACTTCTTCCCCTGCACTACCCTAGGACCTGGATTTACTCAGCTAAGCCAAGTATAGGTTATCTACTCTTAAAATCTTCTAAATTTTGTAATTTGCATCCATTTCAATTTCGACTCCAGTGGATAGATCTTTGCATCTCTGTTTTTTGGAGCATATTTGCCTATTATGGATGGAATTTCAAATCATGTATATATTTTTTAAAAATCTTCTTACCTAATCCTGGCTTTTAGTTTTGGTGGGCCAAAGAGAAATGTCTTTTGTAGAATTTGATGTCTTTTCAATCCTATTAAAACATTCTTAGAACTACCCATGTACATGTACTTAAGGTATTAGCCAAGAAAAACTATGTGTTAAAGCTTTAGATGCCACATGGTTATACACAGAAGTATATGAATTTTTCACTTACTAAATTTACTTTATATATACCTTATATATTTACATCGATCAGTGCACTGAGATAGCTCATTTGACTTAAACTTTGTCCCTCTGGTTAGGAATAAGAACGTCTCTGGATGTTTTAACTGGTTATTCTGGGGCTATTTGGTTTTCTGTCTTCATCATTGCTACGCAGAAGGGGATTCTTTAAAGAAAATGAGAGACAATAAATAACAATTGTTGGGTAGTTGTGAGTTTATCAAAAAAGACAGTTACTAGATAATTATATGTCTTGTGCTTTAGTCAAAACATTTGGCAAAGGTAGAGTGAGTAAAACGTTCAGACAGTGAGAACATAATATCAGTATATTATAGTATAGATTTTTCACCATCTAGAAACAAATTTGTTTCTCTATTCAAGTTCCATTAATTATGTTCTACTAAATGCTGGTTTGTAGAACAAAACATAATGCTGCATTTTTACTGAATGGTGCCAAAAACAAATCTTTTAGATAAATATTGTCAAAGCTGCAGTACAGTCCTGTGTAAGGAATGTTAATCTGAAAAACAAATTCTAGAATTAGTTATTGATTTCAAAATTTGAAGACCTATGAGGGAAATACAAAGTTGCCCCTTAAAAAAAGAGAGACAGAATTAACTTAGTTCTTTTGTTAACCATGTTAGCAAACTAGATGGTAGGTCTGAAGAGCCATCATTAAGACTAAACTAATAGTCTCATTATTCCTTCCATCCTATTGCCTCTGGGTCATGTTACAAGGAATGCCATCATTGAGATCACTCTGTGTGTGACTCTGTGGAAACGTACCATCTGGCAGGTGACAGTTGCCATTATTAAAAAATGGGACTAACAAGATGATAATACAGAAATTGTGGCCAAGTTGTTTTTTAATAAAAGCATTCAGCTATAGTTAATTTTTTAAATCCACATCCAAACCTTGGCACTTGGAGATGAGCTATAAAGAAAAAAGAAAGTAATGATTTTTGGTAAGTTTGATGTAAACACATTTCCCAGGCTCTGATGTTGGCTGCCACACTACTAGGAACCACCTGGCCAAAGCTTTTTTTTTTGACACACAAGTCAGAGCTCAGAAATAACCTCTCTTTTGTAACATTTCTGCTCTTATTATTTTTGCCTGTCAAACCTTACCAAATAGTTGGTACAGCATGCTGTCTTCATTTTTTCCTTAAACAAACCCCAGCTACATTAAAGAGTTTGTACATGGAGACTTCGGGAGAACCAAGCCAAACATTGGGTCCCTGATGAATGTGACCGCAGACATTCTTGAGCTGGATGTTGAGGTAAACCATTTTATTATGGAATGCACATTGGCAAAGTGAATTCAACCAAAGTTATGCGCTTTGGCATTAAGCTGTTTTAGTACTACCCACCTCCATAGGTATTTGAGAATAGTGAAAATCTCACAGTAACATTGTATTGAAGGGCGGGACTGTCCTTGGATTTTTTTGTTTGTTTTTAATACGAGGTCTCATGTTCCTTGCAAATATATAGCTAATTTACTAACTGAGCTTTATCAAATCTAAACCCTTAAACCAAGCAAGGAAATAAAGTTGTAAGTGTTCTCCATATGTCCTTTGGACTCTAGAGAATTCATTCCCATACCTGCTGCATTTTGTAGACTTTAAAGCAACCAATTCAGAAACATTGATTCACAAGGGTAGAAAGTGAGGTGAGCCAATGTTTCTTCATAAAAGCAGTTCTATAAGGACCCCTGTGATGTGGTCCAAGTTCTCTGCTCTTATAGTCTGAATTGAAATAAGGTTAAATTCTAAAATAATTGTAAGAATGGTTCTGTCGGGCAAGTCTCCATAAATATTTCATTTGAGTATCAGTAAGTGTTGAGTCACGAGTGGTGTTTCTTCATGAAAATCTGACTAGGAATAGAGTACCTCCCCCACTACTCTCCCCAGAATCTTAGGACTTGGGGATTTGTACTTGGGAATAATATCAAAGTTACAGAAAGAAGTGGGCATAGTTGCCCAATGTGAAAACATCTATGGTAATCAAATGATCACTGGAGTAGTATTTCCTTACCAGCAGTTCTCTCAAGTGCTCTGGGATTAGATTAGCTCCTGCAGTATAGCCAGTGATCGTGCCCTCAAGGTTGCAGGGAGCCTCTTCAGTGAAACTATCATTTGGAGGAAGACAACCTTCTGTTAAAGAAAAATCTCTACTCTATTCTTTTTTTTTTTTTTTTTTTTTTTTTGAGACAGGGTCTTGCTCTGTCACCCAGGCTGGAGTGCAGTGGTGCGATCACGGCTCACTACAACCCTGACCTCCCAGGCTCAAGCAGTCCTCCTGCCTCAGTCTCCCGAGTAGCTGGGACCACAGGCATGAGCCACTATGCCTGGCTTTTGTTGTTGTTGAGATGCGGTCTCACCATGTTGCCCAGGCTTGCATTAATCTTTTTTTTCCTTAATTCTCAGAACAGTTAGGAGTGTCAAAGACTCACAGGCCAGTGTTTCTCAACACTGACTGCCCACTGGAATCACTGTGGAGCTTTGTAAGCACTACAACATGCCTCCCTCCACACACACAGAGCTTGTGATCAGTCATGTTTTATTTTCAGCTTGAGAAAACACTCATTAATTTACATTTGGGTGTTTGGTATATGGCTATATTCTGAAACAGAACCAAAATATCTTCTTGAGATTTGTAAAAGACACACACACACGTAGCTTGTAGGCTTTTCTAATAAATTTTTTTTGAAGCCAGTACATGAAGTCACTCATGGATTAATGAAGAAATTTTCAGTAAATAATTTCACGTTTTAAACTTTAAATGTCAATAAAAACCACAGATACAGTGGGTTTTTTTTGTTTTGTTTTGTTTTAACTTTCTCTTAAAGTAGATCCTCTAGCCTTTGATAGACCTGGTATGTGTTTATGTGGGGACAAATAGTCTGTTTACTGTAATTTCATTCTGACTCAAAGGTCAAGGTTTTGTCCTAGGAGAACAAAATAAAGGTAAGTAGAGATAGATGAACTGGATTTTAAAGAAACAGAAATTCTACAGAAGTGAAGCACAAAGATCCTTAATCCTTTTCTAGTTCCAGGTCATCTTTCATAATCATTTATTTCACATTTTGTTGCTATGTTGCAAACAAGACTTATAGGCGTATAGACTACTTGAATATTTGTTCAATGCAAGATGAGAGAATGAAAATGATCAGAAGAATGAAAGTTTCTGAGACTTCTGAGGGAAAATTGGTGTAGTCACTTGAATTTGTTTGCTACTTTGACCCATAAATACCATTTTTTTTTTTTTTTTTTTTTGAGATGGAGTCTCATTCTGTCGCCCAGGCTGGAGTGCCATGGCATGATTTTGGCTCACTGCAACCTCTGCCTCCTGGGCTCAAGCTATTCTCCTGCCTCAGCCTCCCGAGTAGCTGGGACTACAGGCGTGTGCCACCATGCTCGGCTAAATTTTGTATTTTTAGTGGAGACAGGGTTTTGCCATGTTGGCCAGGCTGGTCTTGAACTCTTGACCATGAGTGATCTGCCCACCTCGGCCTCCCAAAGTGCTGGGATTAAAGGTGTGAGCCACCACGTCTGGCCCCATAAATACCATTTAAAAATTTTAAATGTATTCTCTTGTCAGTCAAAAAGCACAATTAATAACCAACTGAGTAGCCAAATACTGCTACTCAATTAATTCAGAAGATCTCAGGTCCAAGAATCCCTAGAACAGACTTGACGGTGTTAATTTATGGTATTCAACAGCTCTTTTCTTCAAATGCAGTTTCTTCTGTTGCATTATATTAAAACTATTACATTTATACAGCATTACCAGCAAATGCTTACCACAACAGCAATATCTGTTTTAATGACTTCTTGTCTCTCTTCTAGTCTGTAGATGTTGACTGGCCACCTGCTCTGGATGACTAGCTTTCAAATTTGGAGACAAAGAGTAGGGTTTTCCTGGCATGGTGTGGACATCCACGGAGCACACGCCGTAAAATGGCTGTTTACCCACCATAACGGTGTCTTGGAAACCATTTGGATCATGTTGATCTATATAATTGTTAATTTGTTGTAACATCTCAGGATCTATATATGTGTATATTTTGTGTTAAATTGTTCCAAGGATGTCTTACGATTTTTCTCATTCCCTCTCTCACCCCCACAAACCAAACTATGAATAATGAAATAATTCTCCTTAATTCTTTCATTTAGAGAGGTACACAAACAGAACACATTCTCTCTAAAGAAGCTTTAATTTCAGCAAGATTTCCCTCCACAAGAGACATACTACCTTTAAAATCATGTTCTAATTTTTAAAAATTATCTGAATAAAAGTTACATCTAGATTTATGCAGCATAATATCCTATAATATTCTAAGATTGCAAATGCAAATCTGACATTATTATTTTTCCCAGGAAGCCTGAAACGAGCTATTACCAATGAAGTACTTTTGGCTGTGATTTGTCGTAAATCTTAACCAAACTATGAATAATGAAATAATTCTCATTAATACTTTCATTAAGGAAGAATTTTGACAATCTAAAATTGTCAATACATTTTTCCTGTGGAGGGAAAGTAAAACCATAGGAACCAAGGCATGCCATGGTAGGAGCCTTTCATAAATCTTTTAAATAAGGAGAAACAAGTGCCTTTAATAACTTCAATCCCAGGGTTAAGAATTTGAAAAATTGAGAATGCTAAACAAAGAGGAACTGATATTATTTCAGAATACTTCAATATATTATCCAATTATAAACATTTTAATGATACCTTAAAAGTAGATAGGATATTGTCTCCATTTTATAAATATGGAAACCAAAGACTAGAAGTTAAATGACTTATCCAAAATTGTTAGCTACTTCTATATTGAGGACTAGAACTGAAGTTTCTTGGTCTCCAGGGTCTTTCTAATAAGCGCTATTATTGAACACCTGTTTGTGTGAAGGGGCAGCTATGGATGCCATTTAAACTCACGTAACTGAGAATTAACTTTTGGAATGTAGTTACCAAATCAAAGAGCTCACCAAAAAATAGCCCAAGACTATTTAATGCAATCTTATATAGTTACCATTTGTTATTAAGTTAAAGCTCAGTTGGTATTACAAAGAGGAAAAACATTAAGCTAAACCTAAAAAAAATGAATGGGTCATTAAATTTCAGAAAGGAGGCTTATTACAATTTCAGATTTGAGTATAATTTCCATCACCCTAATTCAACTATTTGAGCTTTTTTTAAGAATACATGTAACTTGACTAGTATTAGATTACTCACCATTTCCCATCTCTGTATTAAACATAAATCACAGATACCAAGATTTACTTTAGATATGAGGAAAATGGTTTTAATGGACATAAAGGAGTCAGCCACGTTGGAACCAACATGGTTTCATACCACGTTGAAACCATGTGTTTGATATGTGAATAACAGCAAATACTTTTTTCACTATTGTCAATGCCAATGCATTGAAATGCCCAGAAAATGAGAAAAGGATAACAAATAAACTTTTGATAAAAAGGTAAGATTTTCTGTGTGGATGTTTCTCAGTTTCTGGGAAAATTTTGCTACAAAAGAGACTTAAATAATTTAGGAGGCAGTCTTTCGCATGGTATTTTTGGCTTAGCTTTGAATTCAGTGGACCTGTAATGTGTAAGAATGAAGAACGTGCTTAGCAAACTGAAATGAGAAGACTTCTATTTCTTAAATTTCTATTCCTGAGATTATACAAAATTTCAAGCAAAGAGTAAGCATTAGCTTTAAATACTTCTTCCAAATGTTCATAGAATTTTGAGACAAAGATTGTAAAAAATTAATGTTTGTCTTTGTTTCAGGCAGAACTGGGAATATTAAGTAGTGAGAGTGCTACAATTTCCCTTTTGCCTACATAAAAGCATTTTAAAATTAGTTTTATGATTTCTTTGTAAGCTTTATTTAAATTTGAAGTCTTTTTCATAACACTTAGAGAAAGAGCCCTTTGTACTTCTTAGTATCTCTTTGTCCCAAATATAGTCTGTGGTTTATTTTAGGAAAAACATCAACTCTGGATACCTGGAAAAGTCAAGAGAAAATAAAATTGGCAAAATGAAGAATTTCCAAGTAAGATAACCGGTTACATTTGTGAGTTATGTGAAGTAAATTTAGAAGTTAAATTTCCATTTTCTAAGAGAAAAACATCTTACTTGGCAGATCTTTTCTTTTGGAGCTAATTATTCTTTAAGTCCACTTAAGAGAATGAACTTTGATATCAGCTTTTCTGATTTTTTAACAAAGGCTACCCTTGTTTATTATGAAAAATATTACTTTTATAATTCTATTTTGAATTTCTAAATTTTGAAATAATTCCAAACTTACAGGAAAAGTTGCAAAAAAAGTACAAAGAACCTTTTTCCCTGAGCCATGGAGTCAGTGATGCCCCATGATCTTAAAGGCTTCAGTGTGTCATTTCTACAAACCAGGACATTCTTTTACTTAACCACAACACAGTGATCAAAATCGGGAAATTAACACTGATATATTACCATCTAACCTACAGACCCTGTTCAAGTTGCCAGTTGTCCCATCAATGTCCTTCATAGTCAAGTGCTCACATTGCATTTTGTTACATCTCTTTAGTCTCCACCACTCTTACAAGTTTGTCTTTCTTGACTTTAATTACTTTAACATTTTTTAAGATTTCAGGTCAGTTATTTTGTAGACCGTTCCTCAATTTGGGTTTGCCTGATGTTTCCTTTTTATTAGATTCAGATTGTACCTTTTTGGCAAGAAAACCACAAAAGAGAGATTGTCTTCTTCTTGCATCTTATCAGGTGTCACACAGTTTTGATTTGTCCAGTTTATTTCCTCTGCACTAACCCTGCAAAGGGCTTTTTCTCTAAGATCTGATCTCTTTTAGCAGAAAATGGTATTTAGAAACCGAGATCTGGGCAGTAGGCATGCTCATTGTTTTGTGCCATTGCTGTTTCCAAGCCCTCTCATGGAACAGAGCTAGGGAACAAACATGAATGCATGTGCATGCACACACACACACACACACACACACATACACATACACCTATATATCTCTGTATCTACACGTATTGAAATCTGTAAGAGTTTATACCAGTACTTCCAATTCCAACCCTATTCTAGTTTTCACCCTTTCCAAATTTGTAATTCTCTTCTCTGACTATAAGAAATCTGGCTCCTGCTTTTTCCCTACCGCCACCGAGTTGTATAGAGGTGGAGTCTCGGGTGCATTCAAGATTTGGCTTCACTCGTAACCCACTGCCATGGCGGAGGAAGGCAGTGCTGCTGGAGGTGCAATGGACATTAATACTGTTTTACAGGAGGTGCTGAAGACCGCTGTCATCCATGATGGCCTAGCACGTGAAATTTGCAAAGCTGCCAAAGGCTTAGACAAGTGCCAAGCCCATCTTTGAGTGCTGTGTGTGCTTGCATCCAACTGTGATGAGCCTATGTATGTCCAGTTGGTGGAGGCCCTTTGTGCTGAACACCAAATCAACCTAATTAAGGTTGATGACAAGAAACTAGGAGAATGGGCAGGCCTCTGTAAAACTGACAGAGGGGAAACCCCGTAAAGTGGTTGGTTGAAGTTGTGTAGTAGTTAAGAACTATGGCAAGGAGTCTCAGGCCAAGGATGTCATTGAAGAGTACTTCAAATGCAAGAAATGAACAAATAAATTTTTGGCACACACACACACAGACACGCACTTAAAAAAAAAAGAAAAAAGAAAGAAAAAAGAAATTTGACTCAGTCCTCCTCAAAAATAACCAATCTATTGCTGCCTCATTATTCACAGTCCCCTCCCTGCTGCCCTCAGACGTTCTCCTCAGGCTCCACACTGCAGCCCTACACTAGGCCACTACCACTGCCCCCTGTGGTAACATCTTCTTGCGCTTTGTACAGAACAAGCAAATGGCATTTGTCCTGAATTATTCAGGAAGGGAGGGAGACGGGTGGGAAGGAAGTCAGGAAGGCAGAAAATAAAAATCGTTTGATACCACAGAAATACGAAGGAACAAAGGAGATTATTAGGAACAATTATATATTATATGCCAACAATTGGATCACCTAGAAGTGGACAGATTTCCAGACGCATGCAACCTACCAAGAATGAATCATAAACAGAAAATCTAAACAGACCAATAGCAAATAAGGGTCACCATTACTCTGAGGAGAGGACAGTAGGTAGGGAAGCAGTACAACTTTTAACTTGGAGCAAAACCATGCTCTAGGGAAACATTATTAGCATCCCCAGCAACAGCAGCAGCCATCGCTGCTGCCAATACCTGCAAATGGGAAAAAGGCCAGCAGCCAAAATGAAGGCTTGACTATTGACCCGAAGCATTTTAGGAAACCAGGAAAGAAGCCCTTCACCAAACAAAGCTATTTCTTTGTGGGAAGTGTTCCTTCTGACATCACTGAGGAGGAAATGAGGAAATGTGAAAAATACGGGAAGGCAATTTCACAGAAAGAGGATTTAAATAAACAAAAAGGAAAAATTAAAAAATTAAAAACAATAACAACAAAAAAGAAACATGGGAAGGCAGGTGAGGTCTTCATAAGGATAAAGGCTTTGACTTTATGCACTTGGAAGCACAAACCCTAGTAAAGATTGCCAAAGTGGGTCTGGACAATATGCAGCTGTGTGCACTCTGCCTGCCACAGTGCATCCCTTGCAGTCCGAAACCTTCTAACAAACTTTTGGAAGAAGCCTTTTCTTTATTTGGCCAGGTGGAGGGGGCTGTAGTCACTGTGGATGATCAAGGGAAGGCCCTCAGGGAAAGGCACTGTTGAGTTCTCAGGGCAGCCAGTTGCTCAGAAAGTGCAGGCTGCTTCCTGCTAACCACATTTCTTCATCCTGTTACTGTGTAGCCCATAGGCTAATTAGGTGACAAAGAAGGACTTCCAGAGAAGCTGGTTGTAAAAAATCAGCAATTTCACAAGGAGTGAGAACAGCCACCCCAGTATGCACAGCATGGCTTTTGAATATGAGTATGCCGTGCACTGGAGGGTGCTCATTGAGATGGAGAAGCAGCAGCAGGACGAAGTGGATCACAATATCAAGGAGGCTCATGAGAAGCTGGAGATGGAGATAGGGGTTGCTTGCCTTCATCAATGCCAGGTCATGCTAATGAGGCAGGATTTGATGAGGTGCCAAGAAGAGCTGTGGAGGATGGAAGAGCTGAACAACCAAGAGATGCAAAAACGACGGCAACTGGAGCCCATGCGAGAGGAGTGCAGGCACTAGAAGGAAGTGATGCACTGGTAATGGTAGGAAAGATTCACCGGAACCTTCTCTGATATGAGAGAGCAGGAGAGACAGCTGTGCCAGATGGCTGCGGGAGGTGCTACGGGCATAACAGAGGCACCATGCCCCCTGTTTCTGTGCCAGCTGTTAACCCAGCTCTTCCAGAACCTGAACCTATGATGCTAGTTGACCTCACCAACGATGGAATGCTTTGGCCAAGCTGCTGCAATGGAAGGAATTGGGGCAATTGGTGGAACTCCTCCTGCATTGAACTGTGCAACTCCTGAAGCTGAATTTCCTCCAAACACACGTTGCTGATACTAATAAAGTTACAGTGTCTAGTTCCTGAAAACCTTTAAGAGGACCCATTTGGACTAGCCAGAATTCTACCCTAGAAAAGTGAGATTCCTCCCGATAGTTAGGTCTACACTACCTACACTACTCTAGGGAGTATTTTGGAGGAAGAGAGCAAGGGAGGAGTGGTATTTAACAAACCAGTTCTGTGTGGTATACTGTTTAACTGAAAATTCTCTGTGGTGCATTACTGAAGTCTCAAATGCGACTGTTGAAGACCTGGGGGAACCACGGTGAAATGAATCCAGTTAGAGACCCATTAATCTTGATCATTCCTTTTTTCTCCATCCTGTTTCATTTGCTTTCTTCTCCATACACTAACCAACCCCAGAGACACCACACATATACCACAAAAAACAAACCTCCTCCAATGCCCTTCGCCCCACTGCTCCATTCACTCCCAGGTGAGAATTCAGGCAAATGTCCACAGAGGTCACAAACAATGTACGTATAGTTCTTTTATATCCCATATATTATCCCTTCATGTCCTAAGGAAGACATTTTCTCTTAGAGATTCATTTCAGTATACCTTTTTAAAAATCTTGTGTTAACTTGCCTCAATCTTTTTCTTGGATGAGGACAACCCAGGAATGGCCCTTTTGTGTCTATGATGTTGCTATTCACAGCTTTCCTTGATAGGCCTAGTACAGTCTTGGAAACAGGGTTGCTGGATGCTGAAAGTCTGAGAGCAGCTCTTAGCCTTGCCTATCTAACTTAGTAGTTATGCTGTGCATATTTAATTGATGTACTATGTTTGATTTGTTGCTAATACCTTAAATTTGAAGTTTTTCTGAGAAATGGAGCAGCAATGCAGCATCACTTGTTAAAATACATTTTAAGCCTTAAAAAAAAAGGAGATTGAATCAGTAATCCCAGCAGATTGGGAGGCTGAGGTGGGTAGATCACAAGGTCAAGAGATCGAAACCATCCTGGCCAACATGTTGAAACCCCGTCTCTACTAAAAATACAAAAATTAGCTGGGTGTTGTGGCGCGCACCTGTAGTCCCAGCTACTTGGGAGGCTGAGGCAAGAGAATCACTTGAACCCGGAAGGCAGAGGTTGTAGTGAGCCGAGATCGCGCCACTGTACTCCAGCCTGGTGAGAGAGCGAGACTCAGCCTCAAAAAAAAAAAAAGTCTCCTTTGGGTATATACCCAGTAATGGGATGGCTGGGTCATATGGTACATCTAGTTCTAGACCCTTGAGGAATCGCCATACTGTTTTCCATAATGGTTGAACTAGTTTACAATCCCA
>NW_012105886.1:68994-72488 GCF_000951045.1 Mandrillus leucophaeus
CACAGCAACATGGCACAAGTATACATATGTAACAAACCTGCACGTTATGCACATGTACCCTAGAACTTAAAGTATAATAATAATAAAAAATAAAAAAAATTAAAAAAAAAAAAGTCTCTCATCAAATAAAAGACCCAGAACCTGACAGCTTCACTGCTGAACGCTATCGAACATTTAAAGAACTACGGCCAGGCACGGTGGCTCACATCTGTTATCCCAGCACTTTGGGAGGCTTAGGTGGTAGGATTGCTTAAGCACAGGAGTTTGAGACCAGCCTGGGCAACATAGGGATAATCTGTCTCTACAAAAAATAAAAAATTAGCTGGGTGTGGTGATGCATGTTGGTGGTCCAAACTACTCGGGAGGCTGAGGTGGCAGAATTAATTCAGCCCAGGCGGTGAAGGCTGCAGCGAGCCGTGATAGTGCCACTGCACTCCAGCCTGGGCAACAGGGCAAGACCCCCATCTCAAAAAAGGAAGAATAGCAGCCCTTCTCAAACTCTTCCAAAAAATTGAAGAGGAAGGAATGCTTCCAAACTCATTTTACAAGGCCAGCATTACCCTGACACCAAAGTCAGACAAGGACACTATTAAAGAAAACTTGTCAATTAGACTGTGGCAAATATGGAAAAAAAGAAAAAAGAAAGCTACAGGTCAATATTTCTGATGACCACAGATGCAAACATTCTTTTTTTTTTTTTTTTCTGAGACAGGGTCTCCCTCTGTTACCCAGGATGGAGTGCAGTGGTGCAATCATGGCTCACTGCAGCCTTGACCTTTCAGACTCAGGTGATCCTTCCACCTCAGCCTCCTGAGTAGCTGGGACTTCAGGTGCACACCATCATGCCCAGCTAATTAAAAACAAAAAATTATTCATCTAGGCAGGGTCCCATTATGTTGTCCAGGCTGGTCTCGAACTCCTGGGTCAAGCCAGCCTCAGGCCTTGAGCACCTAAAAGTGCTGAGATTACAAGTGTGAGCCACAATGCCTGGTCAAGATGCAAAAATTTTCAACAAAATACTAGTAAACCAATTCAACAGCACATTGAAAAGATTAATCACCATGACCAAGTAATATTTATGTCAGGGATTCACAGATGGTTCAACATACGCCAATCTATAAATATAATATACCACATGAACAGAATGAAAGACAAAAACCATATGATCATCTCAATAGATGCAGAAAAAGCATTTGACAAAATTTAACATACTTTCACAATAAAAAAGCTCTCAACAAATTAGAAGGAGTACACCTCAAAAGTAAAGGCCATATGTAACAAACCCATAGCTAACACCATACTCATCAGTGAAAAACTGAAAGCTTTTCCTCTAAGATCAGGAACTAGACAAGGACTTTCATTCTCATTTCTGTTTAACATAGTACTGGAACTGAAGTCCCAGCCAGAGCAATTGGGCAAGAGAAAGAAAGAAAAGACATCCAAATTGGAAAGGAAGGAGATTGTCCCTGTTTGCAGATGATGATCTTATATATAGAAAAGCTGAAACAATCCACCAAAAAGACTGTCAGAGCTAATAAATTCAGTAAGGTTGTGCGCATATCAATATACAATAATCAGTAGTGTTACAAAAAATAAAATACTTAGGAATAAATTTAACCAAGAAGGTAAAAGATCTCTACACTGAAAACTGTAAAACACTGATATAAGAAATTGGAGACATAAATAAATGGAAAGATATCCCATGTTCATTGATTGGAAGACTTAATATTGCTAAAATGTCCATACTAACCAAAGTAATCTAAAGATTCAGTGTAATCCCTATCAAAATTCCAATGACATTTTCCACAGAAATAGAAAAAACAATCCTAAAATTCATATGGAACCAACAAAGACCCTGAATAGCCAAAGCAATCTTGAGCAAAAAGAACAAAGCTAGAGATATCACACTACCTGATTTCAAAATTACTACCAAGCCATAGTAATCAAAACATTTTTACATTGGCATAAAAACAGACACTTAAACCAAAAGAATAGGAAGAAGAGCCCAGGAATAAATCCATATATTTACAGCCAGCTGATTTTTTACAAACGTGTGAAGAAACATAATGGGAAAAGACAGTCTCTTTAATAAATTGTGCTGGGAAAACTGGATATCCACATGCAGAAGAATGAAGTTAGACCCTTATCTCACACCATATTAAAAACTCAACTCAAAGTGACCTAAATCTAAGACCCCAAACTGTAAACTATTAGAAGAAAACGTAGAGAAAAAGCTCCATGACACTGGTCTGGGCAATTATTTGAATATGACCCTAAAAGCACAGGTAACCAAAAAAAAAAAAAAAAAAAAGACAAATCAAATGGGACTATAGCAAACAAAAGCTTCTGCACTGCAAAGGAAACTATGAACAGAGTGAAGAGACAACTTATGGAATGGGATATTTATAAGCCATACATCTAATGAGGGGTTAATATCCAAAATATACAAGGAACTCCAACAATTCAATACCAAGAAAACAAAGAGCCTGATTAAAAAATGGGCAAAGGACCTGAATAGACATTTCTCAAAAGACATACAAATGACCAACAGGTATAAGACACACAAATGCTCAACATCACTTACCAGGAAAATGCAAATTTAAAACCACAGTGAGACACCACCTCAAAACCATTAGAATGGCTATTACCAAAAACGATGAAAGATAACAAGTGTTGGCAAGGACACGGAGTAAAGAGAACCTTTGGCATACTGTTGGTGGGAATGTAAACAGAAAACAAAATTTAAAATAGAACTACCATATAATCCAGCAATCCTACTATTGGGTATATGTATCCCAAGGAAATAAAATCAGTATGTTGAAGAGGTATCTGACCCCCATGGTCTCTGCAGCATTATTCACAATAGCCATGATATGGCATCAACCTATGCGTCTATCAATCAGTAGGTAAATGAAGAAAATGTGGTGTATATGTACAGTGAAATATTATTCACCCATAAGAAAGGAAATGCTGTCATTTGAAACAATGTGGATGAACCTGAAGAACATTTTGTTAAGTGAAGTAAGTCAGGCACAGAAAGACAACTACTGCATGATCTCATCTATATGTGGAATCTAAAATAGTTGGAACTCATAGAAGTAGAGGGTAGAATGGTGGTTACTAGAACTGGGGAGGTGGGATTGGGATAGGGGTTGCGGAATTGGGGAGATATCGGTCAAAGGATTTAAAATTTCAGCTTTATAGGAATAAGTTTAAGAGTTCTACTGTACGACATGGTGACTATAGTTAATAACATATATTCTTGAAAGTTGCTAAGAGTAGATCTTAAGTGTTCTTACTACAAAATAACTATGTGAAGTAATACATGTTCATTAGCTCAGTTTAGCCATTCTACAATGTATACATATTTCAAAACATCAAGCTATACAAGGTAAATGTTAATATATACAGTTTTGTCAATTAAAAAAAAGGATTTGGCCATTTTCACGATATTGATTCTTCCTATCCATGAGCATGGTATGTTCTTCCATTTG
>NW_012105886.1:74165-101673 GCF_000951045.1 Mandrillus leucophaeus
TGCAGCACAGCAACATGGCACAAGTATACATATGTAACAAACCTGCACGTTATGCACATGTACCCTAGAACTTAAAGTATAATAATAATAAAAAATAAATTAAAAAAATAATAAACAAATCAGCATGGGTGTGTACCAATAAAACTTTATTTATGGACACTGAAAACAAAAATAAATAAATAAAATAAAATAAAATAAAGGATTTAAGGAGAGGCCAGGCCAGCTATGGTGACTCGTGCTTGTAATCCCGCACTTTGGGAGGCCAAGGCGGGTGGATCACTTGAGCTTGATCCACTTTGGGAGGCCAAGGCAGGTGGATCACTTGAGCTTGAGTTTGAAACCAGCCTGGATAACATGGTGAAACTCCGTCTCTACAAAAAATACAAAAATTGGCCGGGCATGGTGTCATGCACCTGTAGTCCCAGCTACTTGGGAGGCTGAGGTGGGAGGATCTCTTGAGCCCAGGAGGCATAAGTTGCAGTGAGTTATGATCGTGCCATTGCACTCCAGCCTGGGTGACACTCCAGCCTTTTGAGACTCTGTCTCAAAAAAGAGAAGAGACACCCTAGATCTCCATCCTTCTCTCTCTACCATGTGAGGATGGTGGGAAGGCAGCCATCTGCAAGCCAGGAGGAGAGCCTCAGCATAAACCATCCTAGTACCCCTGATCTTGGACTTTTAGCCTCCAGGACTCCGAAAACAGACTTTTGTTGGTTAAGCCAAAAAAGGAAAAAGGAAAAAAATCTTGAAAGAAGGCACTTCAGTACTCTACAAAATTATTTCAAAGGACAGTTATATATGCAACCATATTCAGCAACAGCATTCCGTAAAAAATGTCTAATGTTTCTAAGCAACCAAAACTACCTTTTCCTATTAGGAAGATGCTATAAATATGAAGAAAATCTGACTGATATTTTAAAAGTTAAATAGCAACACAATTTCAGCAAGTATTTTAGAATATTTCCATTTATTATCAAGAAAAAAATCACTCTATACAAAGATATTACAAATGTAATAAAATATTCTGTATAACAAACGGCATTTTGGCATTTTAAAAACAATTGCATCTTGGTACTAAACTTAACATTAAATAACTGAACAGTACCTGAGAACTTTAAAAAATCACTTTCATCAGTGCCTCCAAATTCATTTCAGTCATTAAGCATATACAAATACTCAGCCAAAAAAATAGGATTTTGGTATTCTGCTGGGATCTAGATTCATCACAGCCAAAGATATTTAAGTACATACTTTTAAAACAGAAATCACTTCTAAAGGATTCACCTGGTCAAAACCATGCATTTAAGAATGCTGGTTACCCAAAAGTTTTGTGTTTTTCTTGCCACGTCATCTGAAAGCTACTTGAACTGTGAGACAGTGACCAACATTATCAGCTAATTACCCAGTAAAACTCAAGTGTATCACCAATGAAGTCTCATTAAACTCAATTCCACAAATGGATCCTCAAATATTCCAACCTGATCTATATTTTATTACATCTTATGGAAAACTATGTTTTGATTAGATAATAAAGTTTAACGGGAAAAATGGGCAAGATGAATGTTATATAAAAATATAAATTTACCAAAATTTATATTTCATTTACTTGCTGATTTCCCTGAAAACTCAATTTGTTGAAGAAGCAACATTCTGTACTAATTACTGTGTATTACTATTCACACACAGGTGTTTAATGAATTTGACTTGTAAATCTTTAAATTTTTGAAAGTCCAATAGTAAACTAAAGTTGTGGAAACAACTGATAAGAATATTAGAGGATGATAAATTCTACATCTTTAAATAGGTAAGTACTAGCAGGTGGTATTTTCCTAAAGCCATAGACATTTAGAATAAATAGAGGGATTACTTTTTAAAACTTTGATCTGTATTGTTTATTAATAGGGCATGAGTGGTTTTGTCTGTGCTTTTTGCATGCATTACAAACATTACAGACATGATTACTTTTGAGATTCAATCTTACCCACTGTTAACCTTGTGCTTAACTAACTGCTAAGACGTATTAGTTAAAATATTAATTTGACTATGTCTCAGACAAAAAAGGCATAAAACTGGATACAGACAACCCATACATTTATCTCTGATTAGTCACCTATTTCTGGGCTTATAACAAATGATAAATGGCATGACATTTTCTATTACATGTGATATAAAAAGCATTACAATTTTTCCCCTTTTATAGTCAACATTTGAAAACAAAACAGATGAGAAACATTTCAGTGGCAATTTCATGAGCTATGAGATTCGTTTTTAGGAAAAGTCAAACCACTCCCAATTCATAATCAACTTTTACAAATAAATTAAGAGTCACAAAATTTCAGAATTGAAGTCATTAAAATTGGCCTTACCTTCACTAATCAACAGGAAATGTTTCTGGAAAAATAAGGCCAAAAGGCGGCTCTCCAAATCTGGGCAATAACTAGTCATTCTAATGAGAAGTCCATCTTAGGTTTCTTACTAAAGAACCTAATCCATAATGATCTTTCTCACTCTGTTGTGTATGAGACAACTAAAAGGAGTATCTGAATTAAAGATTAACCAGGGCCATAGGTTATACACAGATATTGGTTTATTAACAATATTTGCATATACACCATGGAATACTATGCAGCCATAAAAAAGGATGAGTTCGTGTCCTTTGTAGGGACATGGATGCAGCTGGAAACCATCATTCTCAGCAAACTATCGCAAGAACAGAAAACCAAACACTGCATGTTCTCACTCATAGAATTAGGGAATTGAACAATGAAATCACTTGGACACAGGAAGGGGAACATCACACACCGGGGCCTATTGTGGGGAGCAGGGAAGGGGGAGGGATAGCATTAGGAGATATACCTAATGTAAATGACAAGTTAATGGGTGCAGCACACCAACATGGCACATGTATACATATGTAACAAACCTGCATGTTGTGCACATGTATCCTAGAACTTAAAGTATAATAAAAAAAACCCAATATTTGATTCGCACTACATAATTTACAGTGTATCTTATGTACCATTTTATTTAGTACAATACAACCTGTTAGGTAGCAGGCTGGGTATTACCTGGTAAAAAGTCCCTATTCTTTCCATTTCTCCATGCTACTTAATAGCATGTGGTGATCCTTCAAGAAATCAATTAAAGATATAACAAATTATTTGATGCCATTAGGCAGCCTGGATCACCAATTCCAAGTATTTTTTTTTGAGACAGGGTCTTGCCCAGGCTGGAGTGCAATGGCGTAATCGCTGCTCACTACAGACTCAACCTCCTGGGCTCAAGGGATTCTCCCACCTCAGCCTCCCTAATAGCTGGGACCACAGGCACATGTCACCATGCCAGGCTAATTTTTTTTTTTTGCAGAGACAGGTTTTCCTTATATTACCCAGGCTGGTCTTGAACTCCTGGGCTCAAGCAATCCCCCCACCTCGGCCTCCCAAAGTGCTGGGATTACAGGCGTGATCCATCCACCATGCCCAATGTCCAGCTCCATGTCTCTCTTAACATGGAAACTATCACAAGTTTTCCTGAAGTATTAGGTTAGACATCGATAACCCAGCTGTTTCTGTACACTATGGTTGTGAGAGGCCCAGTTATTTAAAAGGCCATTAAGATTGAAAATAGATTTAGAGGTGTAGGTACAGATTGGGAAGGGGCATGAAGGAAATTTCGGGGGTGGTTGGAAATGTCCTAAACATGGTGGTGACATGGGTGTTAACATACATAAAAATTAATTAAGCTGTACATTTAAAATTAGTCTCCTTTATGCGTTTTACTCTACATGTGTTATCCTTGCAAAGAAAAAGACTGACATCTTTGAGAGCAAGAGTTTTTGTCTTATTCACCTCTGTATAATTTCCAACGTGGGGCTTTGTACATTAGACATTCAAAAAATGTTATACAAGATTGGTTGCATCAATACTGGAGTGTCTGTGTAAGGGTTAGGTGCTGAGGCTGAAAAGTATACGAGGGAGACTTGAGATTAAACCTGCCACATAAAGTGGAGAGAAGTAGCAAGGTCAGGGCTATGAAATAATCCTAAAAACTTCAGAATTTCTACATAATACAGTTGACACTACTATTCTCAATAGAGCTGCTTTCAGTCTCAAAGGGCTGTGGTATGTGTGCGTGTGTGTGGTAAAAAAGGGAAGCAGCAGGTCAAGGAAGAGAAGTGTATTTCACAAGACTTAAGTAATCTTGTCATTGCTGCTTTTCCTGCCAGAAAATCATTACCTTTCCCTTTAAAAATCATTTCCATATACATTGCAATAATCGCTCCTATGTCAATTCCACCCTTCCTTCTCTAATAATAGCTACTATTTATTCAGCACCAACTAGTATACTAGGGACTATGCTGGGTGCTGGAGTCCCAATGACGAATGAGACAAACACTTAAATAAAAGGATGTCCATAATACAGGCATGTACAAAGCTTCACCTCAACTGAGGAGGCAGGACCAACCTTCATAGAGAAGTCCAGTCTTCAAGGATGAGTGTTCTAGTTTCAGAAGAGCAGAAGCAGAGTGGGTAACATGTTAAAGGTATGGAGGCCTGAAAGAATTGCCTTTTTTCAAGGAATGCTAACTATGTAATAAGGTATAGGGAGAACGTGGTATTTTAACTGGAACATATGGAAAAGATTATTACTAGAGAAAAAAGAATGAAGGCCTTTACTAAGAAAGCAGCAGGAATGAAGAAGGGACAGATGCAAGAGGAGACAAGCTCAAAAGGACTTGATGATTAAGTATGAGTGTGACGGAGAAAAAGAATACAATACTTTGAGGTCCTAGTAAGCTTCTTGGGTGGCGTGGTAAATGGTAATGCCATTATGGAAGGTAAAGAAGAGAGGGAGCCAGTTTACCAGGGCATTCAGGTAGCATGAAAGAAAACTGAACCTGTGGGCTCTGATAAGATCATCCAGGGGGAAAAATAGCACCAACTGAGGGGAGAGGTTGAGACTCATGGGAAATAAATCTCAGGGAGGAATCTTGTCTACCACAGAAAACCCAGACGAATATCCAAACAGGGAAGTATAGGAGGTTATAAATAGGTCAAGCAGTGTGAGGACAGATAAAAAGACACTAGACTTGACAAGACGGGCAGTCTCTGCTCATCTTTCCCAGAATATCCTAAGAAAATTGTAGGAGCTAAAGATAGAGATCACTGGGCTAAGGAATAACTGGGAAGGGAGAAAACGGAGGCTGGAGGCATTTCAGAAGTCAGGATGCAAAGGCATCCAGGTGGTAGGAAAGGTTTTATTTGGACTTTCCTTTTAGGCTAATGAAGACATTTACCATGTTTATACAAAGAAAGGAAGCACTAAGTGGTGATGTAAGGATTTTAAACACAGCCTGGGAGAGAAAGGATCCAGTGCACAAGTAGAGTTCAGAAAAGTGCCTTAGAAACTAAAAGTGGGTGTTAAAAGAGCAGGGGAAAGGATAAATACATGTAGAGACAGAAGAGAAATGTTGCCAAATTCATTTTAAATTAAAGTTTATGATCAAAAAATAGCACCTGAAAAATGAAAAATCCATTGGGAATATTCTAAACACAGTGTAGCAGAACCTTAATTCTGCTTATACTTACTTATACTAAGTAGCCAAAGCTTATTTAGTTTAAAAAAAATCCATATAGCTATTCTAACAGTCAGTGTTTAAACTGATTGGTGCTAATTAATCCAAAACTATGAGATTCTGTGTTTAAAAAAAAAAAAAAAAAAAAAAAAAAAAAAAAAAAACCTCACCACCTATCCATCACCATCTAGAGCCATCCTGGGTTCATATTTTGAACAGAAAAGAAATTGTGCCTTCAGGTTTTTCTTTCTCCCTGGTAAGTTCTATTTATGTGCTTATGATTTTAAAAATTTATTTTAATTTATATTTTTAAATAAAAAATAAAAAAATATTTTCTACCTTTTTTACTGAAGTCTATGATTCTTGTGAGATTTCACAACTGCTGCTCATGAAAAATTTATAATACAGAAATATTTCCTTTCGAAATAATAATTTCTGAGGAATATTAATGGTACTCTTAGGTTCTTTAATTCTTTTTGTTTTTCCTTCCTGATCCATCCTGACCCCAAGCCTTATCTTGCTCTCTTCCCTATTTCCCAGTATCATTTAACTGAGAATTTTTGTTTTTATGGCATTCATACATTCCTCAATTTGACCAAAACAACTAATTCATGTAAAGTTATGGTTTGGTTAGACATCGTGTAAGTAAAATGACAGACTGCTTCTTGCTAGGAAGATATTCAACATTTAGGGCAGGTTCTAGTTGTAGTAACAAACTAGGTCTTGAATAAGTTAATTACTTAGCATAATGATAATTCCATCACAATTAAGATTACTGCCCAACTTTAATCTGTAATAAAATATAATGATCTAATTAACCCTTACAATGTCTTTGAGAAATAAAAGGGCAAAATAAATAATTACATATCAAATGAAAACTCCTATTTCTAAAATATAACTATGTTTTGAAGCACAAGTAAAAGGTTTCTAAATGCCAGAATTACCAAAAGTTAGGAAACAGAAAGGGCAAATAAAGTGTCATGTTACAGCTACAACAACTCAAATAAAGCATGCAGAAACAACTAGGAAACACTGAGAATTTTAAATCTGATGAAGGAGCCAGCAGAGATTACCCAGCATTCAGCTCACCATTTGAGACCAGCCAAACGAATATGTGACAAGTCTCTTTTAAAAATCTTGCACTTTGAAAAGGAAATGTGTTATAAGTGTTACTCAATCTACAAGTTATGGTGAGCTTGACAATGTCAAAACATGGATTTAGAGATTCTCAATGAACAGATGTTTTACCTTCAATAAAATCTCCTTTCATAAAAGGAAAAAAAAGATTACCCAAATTCTACCATCATTTTGCCACTGGGATTATTTTCCTTTCGAACAATTTGGATGACCATTATTATTCCTGGACTTGAATGTACATGATTCTTATAAACCCAATGTCACACTAAGTAAAACTGCAAAAATCATATACATCTTATAATTAAAGTTACTATTTCTTTCAAAAACTAAAGTTCTATTAGTATTACTTTTAATGTTCAATACATATTTTCTGAGCGTTTAATATAAGGTATCCATTTTTCTACAAATTGGAGATTCAACAATAAAGCACAAAAATTTCTGTCCTTAGAAAGTTAATATTTCAGTATGGGAAAACAAACAGTAAATGAATAAATGCTTAGTAAAGTCAGATCATGGTGAGTGCTATGGACATACATAAAGCAGGGGGGACAGCAAATGCTGATGTATATATTCAAGGAAGACCTGCTCAGGTTAACAGTGGAGTGACACCTGAAGGATGTAAAAGAGTGAACTATGCATTTTTCTGGGAGAACAACATTCAAGGCAGAGGGAATACAAAGAGTCCAAGGCATGTGCATACTTGATGCTTTGAGGAGCACTGAGGCCAAGGTGCCCAGAGCTGCATGATGAGGTGGGACATGGTAGTACCTGAAGTAGGACAGGGAGTCTAGGCCTGCAACTTTTAAGGACTTTGACTGCTCTGAGTGAGATGAGAAGCCACTGGATGGTTTTGAGCAGATGAATGGTAGGAGTTGACTTGTTTTAAAAATAATCGTTCTGGCTACTTTATGGGGAACAGACTGTAGGAATGCAAGGATATAAGGAGAATTTTTGTAGATGATAGCTTCAATCCAGGGAAGAGATGATGGTGGCTTGGCATAGGGCGTTAATAGTAGAGATCAAAAGAAGTGGTCAGCTTTAGATATATTATGAAGGTAGGGTCTACTAGATTTGCTAATGGATTGGATATGGGATCTAAAAGAAGAATCAAGGATGACTTCAGGGTTTTTGGCCTGAGCAACTAGAAGTATGGCATTGCCATTTACTGAGTTGGGGAAGACTGAAGGAGAAGCAAGTTTGGGAGGGAAGACCAAGAATTCAGTTTCAGATACACTGAGTGTGAGCTTTAATTAGATTTCTAGATAGAGATGTCAAATAGGCAGTTTTATGAGATCACGGGGAGTTAGAACATCTAAGAAAGGAGAATGGTCCAAGGAAACTTCTTCCCCTTAAAAAATATGAGTGTAAAGCTAAAATCATAAGCAACTCTTAAGGCATAGACTGAAATAGTATAAAATGTAGAAAACCTCCCATACCTTGAAAGCTCACTTCAACTGCCTTCTGCCCAACTTAACATTTTAAGGATATTTTGATACACATACAAATCTAAGAAGCCCCAAGAAGCCTAAGAAAACCCCTTAGGGGTTACCTTGGCCCATGGGCCTCAAAAATAAGAAATTAAGTTTTTCAATGGCATAGCCATTACAAGTTTTATCTTAAATTTGCTTGAAATTTAAGAATACATTAAAACATTATAAAAAGAAATATAAAAAAGCTTTTTTTTTTTTTTTTTTTTTGAGACAGAGTCTCACTCTGTCACCCACGCTGGAGTGCGGTGGTGTGATCTCAGCTCACTGCAACCTCCGCTTCCTGGGTTCAAGCAATTATTGTGCCTCAGCCTCCCAAGTAGCTGACAGTACAGGTGCGTACCACCATGCTCAGCTAATTTTTGTATTTTTAGTAGAGACGGGGTTTCACCATGTTGGCCAGGCTGGTCTCGAATTCCTGGTCTCAAGTGATCCACCCGCCTCGGCCTCCCAAAGTGCTAGGATTACAGGCGTGAGGTCCTGCACCTGGCCTCTGAGTTGTCCTTTTATGACAGCTTCCAATTTTGTATTCACTATGTCCATAGTTGTACGCTTCTTCCCTGAAAAAAGTTTTTTATATTCTCAAATACAGTATTATTCTTCTCAGTCAGTATTATATATACAGTATAAATACAGTATTATATTCCCAGTTAGACAAATACAAAACGGTGCATCTATACCGGTGGTATCAAGATTTAAAAGGATTTAAATCTTGCAAGTTATACTTGAAAAAATTCATATGGAAAGGAGTCACTCAATTGCTCATTTTGCATACTGCCAATACCTGAATACTGACTATCTTGAACAAAACTATGACTGTTTGGATTAGTACTGTTTGATGGGCCCGACTCATTTATCATGCTGTTATCTGCACAATTGAAGTCAGATCCCTCAAATGCATCTGATTGTGAAACAAAAACAGTAGTATTGGAATTGGCACCTGCCGACATACTGGAAGAGGACATCTGATGGAGCTGTCTCAAGTCTCTTGGGTCTAACACTGAATTACATGAGGGGTTTTCAAGATTCATGCTCAGAAGTCTTGGATTATCCGTCTCTTCCATGCTATCATTGCTGGTTGTCATCATATTCACAGAACAATTAGACAGCATGTTGTGATCAGAAATACCATATAAGTCTGCTGGTGGCATGGATGACGCTTCCATTCCAACTATGTCATCGGCATTGTTATAAATGCAAGCATTAGAAGCATTTAAATCATTCCCAATAGGTATTCTCAGGAATGGTGGGATACCTTGCGAATTAGAAGGAAGTGTCCCTGTTGAAAAACTACTCAGTGGGTTTGTATTGCCTGAGCGTGGGGTGGGGTGGGCCACTGATGACCAGCTTGAAGAAGGAAGAGGTGTCATTGAGGCATGATGTGACAATCCACTTGAGATGGGCCCAGGTGAGGGATAGTAGGATTCTGCTTGACTTGAAACCCCTGTAGGCATTTCTCTCACAACTGCATCATGAGAAAACAAGTTTGGTTCTGTGGGAGGAAAAATTTGTTTTACAAAATTAAAAGGAACAAAATTATAAAAAGTATTTCTAAATTAAAATTGCATAAGCACACAAATATATATATAAAGAAAAATGTCAGGGAAACCAATGTAACATTTCAAATAAAAAAATGTAAAAAGCACTATTACACGAATCCAAAATGAAATTCTGTAACATACATACCATTTTACAAATACAGGTAAAATGATTTTTGCAAGTTACTTTGGCATATGTAATGTCACTCCAGTTAAATATGAAAATCTAGTTTCTGAGGCTCTATAAAGGTATTTTTGAAAACTAAAAGATAAATATTAGAATTACAATTAATGGGACTCCAAATAGCCAAAATCATCTCTTAGGAGAAAATGGAAGGATGGAGAAAACACTCATTAGGGATAAGAAAATACACACAACTTTTAAGATATATTACGACAGAACCCTAAGAGACTATAAAATTCACAGTCAGAAAAAATTACAGAAAAAATTAATTCTGTATTTATTTACATATTATACAAATGCTTTATGAACTAAACCAGGAAAAAGCACTGATTTAAGAATGTACATGGGGGAAAAAGACTTCTAATTAGCCCTTGGTTGAATTATCTAAACTAGGAATTGGTATTTTTTTTTTTCTGTAAAAAGTCAGATTGTAAATATTTTAGGCTTTGTGAGCTATATACAGCCTCTGTTCGAACTATTCAGCCCTGTTACCATAGTGTTAAAAAAAAAAGCAGTTTAGAGATAATATTTAATCAAATATTCATAGCCATGTTCCAGTAAAATTTTATTTATAAAAATAGGTAACTAACCAAATCAATAACATTTTTTTCCATGACGCAATGTAACTAATAAAATCACTACCATATGAATGACATGTAATTTCTTGAACAATAAATTCCAAAAACACGATCGGTTTCTAACACAACCTTCAGAAGTCATGCTTAATTTATTCTATACTGAAAGCATGAAAAATTTGGAGAGAAAATTTTCAAAGAAGCAGTTATTCATTCCTAAAAACAGAATTCCAATATACTGTGCAAAGCACTGGTCTTTCTGATCACGAGAAATATGCTATAGGAAATAAAATACCTTTTTTGAAGTATCTTCCTTCTCCAATTGAACCGAGGAGACCAGGTCTTGGTCTCTCAGGAAAATTAACTGTTAGGATAAAGTTTTTCCATTATTAAATGGCATCTGAAAAATAACATTATCAGTTAAAATCTGAAAAACTGGCAGGGAGTGGTGGCTCCCACCTGCACTTTGGGAGGCCGAGGTGGGTGGATCACCTGAGGTCAGGAGTTCAAGACCATCCTGGTCAACAAGGCAAAACCCCGTTTCTACTAAAAATACAAAAATTAGCCGGGTGTGGTGGCACACACCTGTAATCTCAGTTACCCGGAAGGCTGAGGCAGAATTGTTGAACCTGCAAGGGGAGAGGTTGCAGTGAGTTGAGACTGCCCCACCGCACTCCAGCCTGGGTGACAGACAGAGACGCTGTCTCAAAAAAACAAGCAAAAACAAAACAAAACAAAAATAATAAAATTTGAAAAACTGAATACAGTAAATAAAACAAAACCTATTTAAATATGAATCAATCCAAAATATTCTTACCGTGATCCTGGCACAGTTTCTGGAAAAGCAGAGTTGTCTTTTGTTTCTTTGCTTTATTGCCATAAGTATCTGATTAGAAAGAAACCAGGAAAGCAGACAAAAAATTATAGGATTGTTTCCTCTCCTTTAATAAACAAATATTTTATTCACATATAGAAAACGTTTTCAATAAATACATATGTAATTTAGATTAAATAAGTATTATAGAATACATCCCAAATCAGTAGTATCAGTAGAAAAGGATATTTTTCTCTTAGTAAAAAATTGTTTAAAGTAATCCCAGCACTTTAGGAGGCTGAGGCAGGTGGATCACTTGAGCCCAGGAGTTTGAGGCCAACCTGAGCAACATGGCAAAACCCTGTCTCCATAAAAAACAGAAAAACTGGCCGGGTGCAGTGGCTCATGCCTGCAATCCCAGCACTTTGGGAGGCTGAGGCAGGTGGATCACCTGAGTTCAGGAGCTTGAGACCAGCTTGGCTAACATGGTGAAACCCCATCTCTACTAAAAGTAATACAAAATTAGTTGGGTGTGGTGGCACATGCCAGTAGTCCCAGCTAATCAGGAGGCTGAGACAGGAGAACTGCTTGAACCCAAGAGGCAGAGGCTGCAGTGAGCCGGGATTACATCACTGTACTCCAGCCTGGGCAAGACAGAGCGAGACTCCATCTCAAAACAAAAAAACAAAAAAATCCCATCAAAATTAGCCAGGTGTGGTGGTGTGCACCTGTAGTCCCAGGTACTCAGGAGGCTGAGGTGGGATGATCACCTGAGCACAGGAGGTTGAAGTTCTGGTGAACCACGATCATGCCACTGTACTCCAGCTTGAGTGACAGAGTGAGACCCTGTCTCAAAAAAACCCAAAACAAACTGTTTAAAATATTCATCTTGTTTTCTTATCACACAAGTCAGTAATGTCAACTAGTGCAATGAGGTTTGATAAGAAACCAATATAGAGACTATTCTCTGAGTGGTAAGGGCACAAGGACTAAAATAGACCTTCAAAAATAAAACAGAAATTTTAGTAAGCAGTTTAGATACTTTGAAATTATTCCATCCTAATCAAACCTCTTTCTGAAGAAAGAGATGCAGAGACAAGTCTAGCCAACATGGTGAAACCCTGGCTCTACTAAAACTACAAAAGTAGCCTGGCGTGGTGGCACGTGCCTGTATAGTCCCAGCTACTCGGGAGGCTGAGGCAGGAGAATCGCTTGAACCCGGGAGGTGGAGGTTGCAGTGAGCTAAGATTGTGCCACTGCACTCTAGCCTGGGTGACAGTGAGACTCTGTCTCAAAGAAAAACGAAAAACAAAAAAACAAAACAAAACAAAAAAAAACAAAGAAATGCAAAGAGCATAAAGAAAAAACCCAACAGAAAGCTTCCAGGAAAAGAAACATAAATTGTGAATATACATAACTGTACTCAAATGAATCTTACAAGATGTTATTAGCAGGACCACTTTAAGAAATATATAAATTATCACCAGCAAAATGTCATACCTTTTTCATCTGGCAGATATCTAAAATCCATAGATTCACTAACTTCCTGGTCAGAAGGTCTCCGCAACTGCATTTTTACTGTTACGGGTTCTGTGATAGCTTTGCAGTATGGCGGAGTTTTGAAAACAATGGCTACTTGACGGTGTACATCAGCTTGTGAAAAGATGCCTTTTGCTTCCCAATCGTTCAACACAAAACGAACTTCTATGTCATCTAGTGAATAAGAAACCAAAAAAATAATAATGGGAAAACAAAGTAACTGTATCTATTAACCTAAAATTTATTCTAAATTCAATGAAATAAATAAATACCTTTCTGAACTTTGTCGCAAAGTAGAAATATTTCATCTCCTCCTCTGACACTTCCACAATTCTTGTTTACACGACAAATCCTTAATTCTGCAGTATTTGGAGCACCTAAATAAAAACGATTTTCAAAAAAATGAGTTGCTACCTTAGTAATATTTTATTCCTTTTTGCCGGGAAGAATTTGAGGAAAACCATATACAGAATAAAAGTTTTAGTGTATAAAGAACACTAAATACATTAATCATCTATGTATCTGTCCACTTCCTTTCTAACTGCTTTACTTCAGACTTTGTGGCTTCATTTCTAGGTAATGACATATTCTTTAATTACATCTCCCTGCTTCTAAATTCTGATTCTGCCAGTCAATCCTATGCACTGTCACCAGATTAATCTTCATAAATCATGACCATATCTCTGTGGCAATACAATTTTCCCTACGGCAATACATCTCCCTATGGCAATACAACTTTCATGCTTCCTATTATGTGGCCATAAGATTATTATAATTATTCCTGGCATTTAAAGCTCTACATGATAAGGATACTCTGATCTACCTTTATAGCCCTACATCTCTCTATCCTTCTACACATAAAACAGGTATGGCCATACACCATTGGTGGACGTATATATAAGTCTATGTACACACACACACACACACACAGTATTTTGGGGGAAAGTTTCATAATCTTTTAAAATGAGATATATCCATATCCTTTGATCCAGCATTTGCCATGCAGTGAGGCATGATTACACCACTGCACTCCAGCTTGGGTGACAGAGTGAGACCCTGTCTCCAAAAAAAAAAAAAAACCAATTAAAAAAAACATATACAAGAATATGTATTGCAGTACACTTTGCTAGGCCAAAAAGAAAAAATGAGAAAAGAAACAAACCAAATGTCTTATAAGAAGGTAATTAATAAAATTATGATATAACTACATAATAAAATATGCTGCTACTGAAAAGAATAAGGTGATTGAAAGGAAGATGTTCAAGATATATGGTAAGAAGAAAGTTTTTAAACAATCATCACTTATGATTTTAAGTTGCCACAATTGTACTGTGTCAAAAATGATGACGACAATGTATTTATGTATATATAGGATGAAAAAACTGGTAAAATATGCACCTAAGGATAGTGATTATCCCTGGAGGATGAGATTAGAGAAGATTTCCTTTCTGTTATATATTTCTGTAATGCCTGGAAGTTTTCCTATCATGAATATATTGTTTTTCTAATTACCAAAATACTTTTAAGACTTAAACCATTACAAAAAAACAAGACTACAAATGTAAGAAAATGAAGTACTTACGGTTATCATAAATTGGGTTCGAGACAACAGGAGGAAGAGCAGTCGTCAAATTACCATGTTCATCAGGGAGGAAAACTTGAAAACATAGTCTCACCACATTGAGGTCACAATCTTCAATATCATTCAGCTGTTTTTCAGGGACTGAATAGTAAAAAAAAAAAAAAATTTATGAATGTAATAGTCACATAGACCTAAAGAACTGCTAGGTCCTCCTCCCTGCCCATTATAGCCAATAACCTTGAATAGAATCCAAATCTGTACGAATACAAATAGGATAGTATACAAAGAATGCCTTGTATCATTCTTATCAAGTAGTCACTATCAAACAGTATTTGATAAATTATAGCCATGTTCAGGAAGTAACTATCTCCTCACCTGGGGATAATCCCAAGTTGACATTAATACCAAATCAAAGTTTTAAAAAAAAGTTGCAAGTTTGTACACAACAAAGAATGGCATTTACCCATTCATTCAACAAACATGTATTTGGTCCAGGTGTTGTATTAAGGACTCTGTAAATTATCTCCTAAATCTGTAAAAGAATTACTTTCATCCTCATTTTACAAATGAGGAACTGAGTTTAATTAGCTTTTTTGAGATGGGGGTCTCACTCTGTTGCCCAGGCTGGAGTGCAATGATGCGATTTTGCCTCACCCCAACCTCTGCCTCCCAGGCTCAAGTGATCTTCCCATCTTAGCCTCCCAAGTAGCTGGGACTACAGGCACATGCCACCACGCCCAGCTAATTTTTCTATTTTTCTGTAGAGATGGGGTTTCACTATGTTGCCCAAGGTGGTCACGAACTCCCAGGCTCAAGTGATCCATCCACCTTGGCCTCCCAAAGTATTGAGTTTACAGGCGTAAGCCACTGAGCCTGGCCTGGAACTGATTTTAAAGAGAGGAATTACTTGCCCAAAGTTTCACAGTGGCAAAGTGGAAATGTGAACTCAAGTCATTAAATTTAGAGCCTATGCTTTTAAAAATTGAACTCTATTAGAAAATTGTACATATGTTATACATAAAAATGACATAAACAAGAATATCTACTAAAATGTGGATCAACATTTTAAGGATGAAATACCAAGAAACAAACAAAGTAAGATAGCTAGTTTCCATAAGAAATTTTATGTGTAAATTAGCTTTGTTTAAAAATTTTAATTAAAAATTTTACAGTTCTATAAAACTAGAAAAGCTCATGACAGAATACAGTATAATAGTTTGTTAAATTAATATTTGAACCAGAAATCCAGTTCCAAAAGAAAATATTGCCTTTTCAAATGCCATAAGCTAAAGCACTAAGTTATATTTTTAAAAAGCATGACATGCACATTATTTACACAACAATTTTACTTTGCAAAGTATTAAATTTTGAAACACTAAATTTAGAAACACAGTTAAGCCCAAATTCCTCATTTTACAGGCAATAACTAATAAAAATGATAATGTATTTTTGTACTGTTTTTATTTAATGACACTGACAGCCTACGTAGCTATCACAACATTTAGAAGTATCCCAGTATTAGCATTCTTAGCCTAACCTTTGAAAGAGTGCATTAAAAAAATCTGTACTCTGTACAACTGAAAGGTCAAAATGTTATGATACCAACGCTTGGGTTACAGCAGCATACTCTACTGGCACTATTGTGTAGGCGATACGAGAGCTACCTCTTCAAAACCCATTTTTATAGCATTATAAATGTAGCGTTCAAGATATTGGTGTCTATCAATTGCAAAGATGAGTAATCAATATGCAAAAAAGATAAATTTGTAGCTAGATGTTCCTGATAAGTTTAAAATCAAACCTATGTGAACTCTGTCAATGGATAAACCAACTGTGGTATAGTCCTACAAGGGAATAAACTCAGCAATAAGAGAGAACAAACTGTCCAGGCGTGGTGGCTCACGCCTGTATTCCCAGTACTTTGGGAGGCCGAGATGGGCGGATCATGAGGTCAGGAGATCGAGAACATCCTGGCTAACACGGTGAAACCCCGCCTCTACTAAAAATACAAAAAATTAGCCGGGCGTGGTGGCGGGGGCCTATAATCCCAGCTACTCAGGAGGGTGAGGCAGAAGAATGGTGAACCCGGGAGACAGAGTTTGTAGTGAGTCAAGATCGTGCCACTGCACTCCAGCCAGGGGGACAGAGCGATACTCCATCTCAAAAAAAAAGAAAAAGAAAAAAAGAACTAAGGGGGGTATATACTCCCAAATGAATGTATCTCAAAACCATGCTGAGCAAAAGAAACCAGATACAAAAGTATACTGTATGCTTCCATTTATATGCAGTTTTAGAAAAGATTAATCTCCAGTGACAGAAGGCAGATTAGTAATTGACTGAGGCAGAGGCAGGGTAGGGAAATGAGCGAGAAGGGGACCAAGGAAATTTTAGGGGGTAATGGAGATGTTCCACATCTTGATTGTGGTGGTGGTTATGTGGCAGGATATATTCTGGTAGATTTTATTGCATCTCAATAAAAATTTATTTTAAATATTTTAAAATGTTACATAAAAGAAAAATAAATAAACTGGTCAATAAGCCAAAGTTTAAAAACATTTAGTCACATAATAGCTCTACTACAGGGAAGAAATTTTACCTACCTCTCAGAAAAAATCACTATTTATGAGATTTTGCTTTGAATCTTCTCAATGTGTGGAAATACAATTACTACTGCATCAGAATTACTTTCATCTCTGCACAACATGGTTAAAAACTACTGACAGGCAAGAATGACAGATACCCTTTTTTACCCAATGCAAAATTCAGTGTAAGGCTGAAAACCCAGTTCAAAACTTCTTTTCTATAAAGCCTAACTTCATCCTCTGCAGTGGAAGGAATATTTCTCCTCTCTAAATCAGTGCAAGACTTGACCTATACCTTTTTTTTTTTTTTTGAGACGGAGTCTTGCTCTGTCGCCCAGGCTGGAGTGCAGTGGCACGATCTCGGCTCACTGTAAGCTCCACCTCCTTGGTTCACACCATTCTCCTGCCTTAGCCTCCCGAGTAGCTGGGACTACAGGTGCCCACCACCATGCCCGGCTAATTTTATTTTATTTTTTTGTATTTTTAGTAGACGGGGTTTCACTGTGTTAGCCAGGATGGTCTCGATCTCCTGATCTCGTGATCTGCCCGCCTCGGCCTCCCTAAGTGCTGGGATTACAGGCATGAGCCACTGCGTCTGGACGACCTATATCTTTCTTATGCACTTAAAAGTTTTAAAATCTTACATGATAATCATTTATGTATGCCTCTTCTATCTTATTAGACAAAGTTTCAAATGAAGTCAGAAGGGGTGTCTGATGTATCTCCACTAGGCATCGAACATAGTGGTTTTCAAACATCTGATATTTATTATACATTTCCTCAATTAACATAAATGACTGAAGAATTACTTAAAGGCCTATCAAATAACCAAACATTTAGATATTTTTTACAAATTACTGAAGAAAGCATAAAGTAAAAGTTAATAAAAAAGAAGTTCTACTTTCGGTAATGGCAGATGATAATCCATAAACTGGGACCAATTCAACCGTAAGAAAGTGGACAAAATATGAAACAAAATTTCTCTAATGACATCAGACAGTTAACAAGGTCATAAAAAATCATGGGACCAAGATAGGAGAGAAGAAAACCCACAGTTCAGAATGAGAGGCCACTTTTATCTAAATATAGCCTGACAATTTTCTAAGAGATGGTTAAGAAGATTGAGATGAACTCTCAATAAACTATGGGGGAAAATAAAGGAGTTAAGAGTCTGCCAAGGATGTGGGATCTGATAAATACCCAAGGCTTTGGGGGATTTGAGGTCTGGAAGAGCTATACCCTAGGAGTAAGGGTGAACTGGAAACATATCAGATTTCAGGGATGAAAGCCCATCTTCAAATAACCTAAATCATTCACTGATTTTAGGTGATCTGGGATTGCTAGTGTACTTGGCCACTAGCCAGAAGAAAATTTTCTGCAGGGAGATAATATTGTAGGCCTAAAATCTTTACACTTTTTCACAGAAAATGACTGGTATTTTATCTTAGATAATCAGACATATGAGGAGGCAAAATAAAAAAAAAATTTTTTTTTAAAAAAAGAAAGCAACAGGCAATAAAAACATACCACAAAATATCCAAATAATGAAGTTTTCAGAAACATAATTTAAAGTAACTATACTTAATATATTCAAGGAATTAAGATTGAGAGTTTACTGGAGATCTTGAAACTGAAAAAAAGGAATCAAATTCTAGAACTGAAAAATATAATAAATTGAGATGAAGAATACAATCAAATTTATCAAAAGTTTTATAGAAAACATGTTGTGTCTTGTCTTTTTATACCCCAAGGATTAAAATGTTTACCAACATAGTCTACCATAAATTTTTAAAGTGTTGATTCACTTTAAAGCCTTTAATCCATCTTCAGCTGATATTTGTATATGATGTGAGGTTGGGAATCCAACTTAACTAAATAACTATTTTTTTCAAGCTTCCTTTCTCAAACATTTCCTCCTTTCCTCTTGATATGACATGCCACCTCTGTCATACATTAAAGTCGCGTATTTCCTTAGCTCTGTTTCTGGGCTCTCAATTCTTTTTCTTTTTTCAATAATTATACATTTTTATCTTATAAAAATTGGGTGAATATGTAGATTTAAATTGACAAAAATGTGTATTGAACAGTTCTGTCTTTTATAGCTTAAAAGAAAGATTTTGGACGAAAATGAAATATCTCTTCTTGAAATGATTTATTTCTATTTTATAATACTTTTGAGCACTCTTGCAACTTCAGAAGATCTTTTATATTTTTAATTTCAAATCTGCTTATACAAACAGTAAGTCTTCACTTAATGTCTTCTAGGATGATGTCTATAGGTTCTTGGAAATCACAACTTCAAGTGAAACAACACTGTAATAAAACCAATTTTACCATAGGCTAATCAATATAAATAAGAGTTAAGTTTCTACGGCAAACTTCTGGTCACAAAAACATCACTAAATTTATAAGTAAAGACCAAAACACTTGTAATATTAAATACTGAAATAAATCTGAGCTATACATACATTTAAGAAAGATTAATAAAAACAAGTTAAGATAATAATTTACCCAATTATTCCAGTTCAGGGTCACAGGTGATTGGAGTCTCTTCGGGGCTCTCAATTCTACTCTAATTAGTCAATCTGTCTATTCTTATCCCAATATGACACTGCTTTAATTAGTATTAATACTTCTCTCCGATGAGGTCAATTTCTCCTCACTGTTCTTTTTCTATAAAGTATTCTGTTCCTGTTTAGAATTACCATATTTAATATGGAATTGCATTGAATCTATTGATCAAGTGGGGGAAAATGACTTTTTTTTTTTTTTGAGACAAGAGTCTTGCTCTTCACCCAGGCCGGAGTGCAGTGGCATGATCTTGGCTCACTGCAACCTCCACCTCCCGGGTTCAAGTGATTCTCCTGCCTCAGCCTCCCGAGTAGCTGGGACTACAGGCCCATGCCACCACACCCAGCTAATTTTGTATTTTAAGTAGGGACAGGGTTTCATCATGTTGGCCAGGATAGTCTCAATCTCTTGACCTCGTGATCCGCCCACCTTGGCCTCCCAAAGTGCTGGGATTACAGGTGCGAGTCACCGTGCCCAGCCCAGGAAAATGACATTTTTACAATATTACTATTAGAGAGCATGGAATATCTCTCCATTTATTTAAGTATTCTCTAAGATCTCATAATAAAATTTTATAATTTCCCCTAAATAAATCTTGATTATCATTTCTTTGTTTCTACGTACTTTGTATTTCCTGACGATATTTGCTTTAATGATGTTTTCTAGCTATTTGCTGCTGAGGTATGGAAACATGATTGACTTTTGTATACTAATTTTTACATCCACTAACCCTTTTAAACTTTATTTTTTATTCAGTCTCCAAAAAGACTGTCAAAAATTGCCAATGCTGACTATACTGAAAGTCATGACAACAGGGTATTAGGAAAAAGTTTTCAATTAACAATAACCACTCCTGAGATAAACCTCACTTGGCTATACTGTCAATGTGCAAAGCTCACTCTTTTAAACTTATTTGAAAAATCCATTTATATATCTTTTGGGTTATCACTATAATAATTTCAAATAATTACAGTTTTATTTCCTCATTTTTCAATCCTATGCCTCTACTTTTTGCGGGAGTCTCACTGTACACTGGCTACAATGCTCACTGCCCTGGCTATGATCTTCACTACAATGTTAAATAGAAGTGGTAAAAGTGTGCCTCGGTTTCTCATTCTTAATTTCAAAGTGAATGCTTCTGATATTTCTCTTATTTAGGATAACGCTTACTGTAGGCTTTTTAATAGATACATATTCTATAATACAAAATGCAGTGTTTTATTCTGTAATGTGAAAACTGATACTCAGTTTTGTTTTGTTTTGTTTGAGATGGAGTCTCACTCTGTAGCCCAGGTTAGAGTGCAGTGTTGTGATCTTGGCTCACTGCAGCCTCCAGCTCCAGGGTTTAAGAGATTCTCATGCCTCAGCCTCCCAAGTAGCTGGGATTACAGGCGTGCACCACCATGTCTGGCTAATTTTTGTATTTTTAGTAGAGACGGGGTTTCACCATGTTGGCCAGGCTGGTCTGGAACTCCTGACCTCAAGTGATCTGCCCACCTTGGGCCCCCATAGTGCTGGGATTACAGGTGTGAGCGGCCATGCCTGGCCTGATACTCAGTTTTAACATTTGCAAAAACTAATGGAAGGAAGCATGAGACCAATAAAATGCTCTCAAATTCCTCTTAAACTAGTTTAAAATTTCACTTTGTAGTTAGTCAAAAGAATGTAAGGTAATAACTATTCTACTTCCTTTTTATGTGTTTTTGGGTTTTTTTTGTTTTTGTTTTTGTTTTTTGAGACGTAGTCTCGCTCTGTCGCCCAGGCTGGAGTGCAATGATGCGCTTGGTTCACTGCAAGCTCTGCCTCCCGGGTTCACGCCATTCTCCTGCCTCAGCCTCCCAAGTAGCTGGGACTCCAGGCGCCCATCACCATGCCCAGCTAATTTTTTGTATTTTTAGTAGAGATGGGGTTTCACCATGTTAGCCAGGATGGTCTTGATCTCCTGACCTCGTGATCCGACCGCCTCAGCCTCCCAAAGTGTTGGGATGACAGGCGTGAGCCACCGCGCCCAGCCCCTTCCTTTTTATGTTAAATGTTTAATCTACCTTTAGAAAGAAATATCACTCCTTTAACCCTAAAATCAGGTGTGTAATGAGAATTTCGTTTTTAACCAAGAAGATATTATCATGCTACATTTCTTTCATAAGCAGGAATTAACTTTTTACAATCAATTATGATATTTACTAGCTCTAGAAGTGTAACATTTCTAAAATTCTAATACTGTCAAACGCTACTAAAATAAATAATAAGGCAAAAATACACAGCATATGGAATAACAATTTTTTTTTTTTTTTTTGAGACGGAGTCTTGCTCTGTCTTCAGGCTGGAGTGCAGTGGCGCCATCTCAGCTCACTGCAACCTCCGCCTCCGGGTTCAAATGATTCTCCTCCTGCCTCAGCCTCCCAAGTAGCTAGGACTACAGGTGTGCACCACCATGCCCAGCTAATTTTTGTATTTTTAGTAGAGATAGGGTTTCACCACGTTGGCCAGGACGGTCTGTATCTCTTGACCTCGCGATCCGCCCATCTTGGCCTCCCGAAGTGCTGGGATTACAGGCATGAGTCACTGCACCCGGCCCGGAATAACAATTTTAAGAACTATGTCTCAGCCAGGCAAGGTGGCTCATGCCTGTAATCTCAGCACTTTAGGAAACTGAGGCAGGAAGTTCACTTCAGCCCAGGAGTTCAACACCAGCCTGGGCAACATACGGAGACCCTGTCTCTACAAATCATAGAAAAAAAAAAAAATGAACTAGGTCTCACTTAAGGACAAATTTAAAATTTAGTTATAATTAATTTACATTTTTGTTACTTAAAAAGTATATAAACTATCCTATATATATAATAATAAAAGCTGACATTTAAGTGTTCATGTGCCAGGCAAACGGTAAAGATGCTAGAAGTATACTAGAAGTATATCATTAATTTACTCAATCTTTCAACATACTTATTGAGTATCTATTATGTGCTACCCCAGTAAAATGTTAGATACAAATATGAAAAGACAATGCCTGACCTCAGTGAGATGAGTATCCGGATGAGAAATAGATACATAAACTGAAATTATATAATGCAACATGAAAAATGTTATAATGGAAATATGCTCAAGGATACTGAAAGCAAGAAAGTACACAAGTTCTGCCTAGGGTAATGAAAAAAAGGCTTCGAAAACTCTGACTGCAATGAAGAAAGGACAACGAAGTACATATGAGCCAGTTTTTTCAAGCTTTAAGTTCTCAGTTGTAAGGAAAGGCTTTTTCTTGTATTAGACCAGACTTCAGAAATAAGAATCTATGTTAGACTACTTGTCTTATTAAACCGTATTCCCTTTCAGACTACTAAGTAATGTAGTTTTCCCAAACTCAACTGTATAGCAGCCTTTTACTCTCATAACGACTCAAGATTCTCTTCGTGGGAAAATAGCAAAATACCTAATAAAACTTAATTGCAAATTCTTTATTGTCAAAATCAATTTTATTGCACAAAATTTTAAATTTAATATAGAGTTTAGATATTCTATGGAGTTTAACTGCCGCATACTAGAAATCCTAACATTTCATTACCAAAACACGTAACTAGAAAATGATATATAATTAAAAATTTTTTGGCCGGGTGCGGTGGCTCACACCTGTAATTCCAGCACTTTGGGAGGCTGAGGTGGCTGGACCACGAGGTCAGGAGATGGAGACCATCCTGGCTAACATGGTGAAATCCCGTCTCTACTAAAAAATACAAAAAATTAGCCAGGCATGGTGGTGGGTGCCTGGAGTCCCAGCTACTTGGGAGGCTGAGGCAGGAGAAGGGCGTGAACCTGGGAGGCGGAGCTTGCAGTGAGCCGAGATGGCGCCACTGCACTCCAGCCTGGGCGATAAAGCGAGACTCCGTATCAAAAATAACAATAATGTTTTTCAACTTTCGCAGTTAAGAGTCCTCTACAAAGTCTAACTGCCACTCTTGTTCTAGCTAAGTACACACTGTTAAAATCTGATATTGGAGTCTTTAAATTCCTCACCCAAGTTAGACTTTGGCACATATTAAACAATTTGAATAATCCTTTACTTGAAGCCTCAAATTTGACAGTATTAAACTGCTTTATGTCCCCTTAGATACTGTTCCTTAGTTTTAAAGAACTAATGACAAGAAAGATACAGACCGACCTTAAAACAACTAACTGGGGAATCTATTGTGTGCAGGCAGAAACTCAATAGCTCAAGGCACTTAGCTGAGAAGATAGAGATTTATATAACAGTAAAACAAATACATTGTTTAGGTGCCAAACTGAAATGGAAACAAGATTCCATCACAGACCCTGTCCACAATGAGCATGAAATTAATATTTGAAGACAATTCCTGAAGAATCAAATGATCTAACAGATAACACAAAACTTTCAATGATTAATTGCTGAGTATACAGTATAATTAGGAAGATACTACCTCAGACTTAAGAGAACTGAGAAGGCTTTCAGGGCATCTCAGATAAGGAAAACAACTGTGATATTTTTGGTAGAAAAGTACAAATAAGACATGTTTGTCCATTTATTCTTTCAACATTTTTTTGTCTGTTTTGTTTTTTGAGACAGGGTCTCACTGTTATCTAGGCTGAAGTGCAGCGGGATGATCTGGGCTCACTGCAACCCAGCCTGCTGGGCTCAAGTGATCCTCCCACCTCAGCCTCTGGAGCAGGCTGGGACTTGCAGCAAGCACCACTATACCCACCCAATTTTTTGTAAGACAGGGTTTCACCGCGTTGGCCAGGCGGTGTCTGCCAACGGTGTCTAGGAGTCTCGAACTCCTAGACTCAAGTGATCCAACCACCTCGGCCTCCCCAAGTGCTGGGATTACAGGCATGAGCCACCGTGCCTGGCCCTTTAAACACATTTTAATCAAGCTTCTTTCATGTGCCAGAGATACATGGAAGACAGATCTCATCCTCCAGAATTTCATGATTTAGTGAAGGAAAAACATGTAAACAAAGTTATAGCAAACCATATTAGAAATATATACAGGATGGCCGGGTGCGGTGGCTCACGCCTGTAATCCCAGCACTTTGGGAGGCTGAGGCGGGTATATCACAAGGTCAGGAGATCGAGACCATCCTGGCTAACATGGTGAAACCCCATCTCTACTAAAAATACAAAAAAAAATTAGCCGGGTGTGCTGGCAGGCACCTGTAGTCCCAGCAACTCAGGAGGCTGAGGCAGGAGAATGGCATGAACCTGGGAGGTGGAGCTTGCAGTGAACCTAGATCTCGCCACTGCACTCCAGCCTGGGCGAAGACTCCGTCTTAAAAAAGAAAAAAGAAAAAAAGAAAGAAATATATACAGGTACTGGCCAGGCACGGTGGCTCACACCTGTAATCCCAGCACTGTGGGAGGCCGAGGTGGGCAGACCACCTGAGGTCAGGAGTTCAAGACCAGTCTGGCCATGATGAAACCCCGTCTCTACTAAAAATAAAAAAAAAATTAGCCGGGCGTGGTGGTGCGCACCTGTAATCCCAGCTACTCAGGAGGCTGAGGCAGGAGAATCACTTGAACCTGGGAGACAGAGGTTGCGGTGAGCCAAGATTGTATATATATATACGGGTACTTTGGGAAAACAGAGTAAAGGACAGGGAAGGCTTTAAAGAGGATGTGATCCTTAAACTTGGAGGATGAGTAAGAAAAATTCACCAGGCAGATCAGGGTATTTCATGCAAAGGAACTGCACATATAAAAGCAGAGAGGTAAGAAAGAACATGGCTCTTCTAACGGTGCAGATAGTTCAGAATGGCAGAAACAAGTTACATGCATGTGTGCACTCAGAGGTAGAGGAAGGTGGGGTAGGAAGCTGAGGTACAGAATGAAAGACAGAATGGAAAGCAAGGCTTCCGGATTATGAAAGGCTTTAAATGCCATACTTGACAAGCTGAATTCAGCATGTAGATCAGATCAAAGTTCCTCAAAGTAGACTCTGTGGATCACTTGCATCAGAATCATCTGAGATAGAGATTTTCAAATTGTAGTTTGGGAACCACTGACTGTAAAATTAATTTAGTGGGCTAGGTAAGCACTAACAAAGCAAGAGAGAAAGAAAAAGAAGAGAAAGGAAAGGTACAGAATAGAATGGAATAGAGAACACTGCATGTAGTAGGGTGATATGGTTTGGCTCTGTGTCTCCACCCAAATCTCATCTTGAATTGTACTCCCATAACTCTCATGCGTTGTGGGAGGGACCCAGTGGGAGATAATCTGAATCATCAGGGTGGTTCCCCCATACTGCTCTCGTGGTAGTGAATAAGTCTCACAAGATATGATGGTTTTATCAGGGGTTTCTGCTTTTGCATTTTCCTCATTTTCTCTTGCTGCCGCCATGTAAGAAGTGCCTTTCACCTCCTGCCATGATACTGAGGCCTCCCCAGCCAGGTGGAAACTGTAAGTCCAATTAAACTTCTTTTTCTTCCCATTCTCAGGTACGTCTTTATCAGCAGAGTGAAAACGGACTAATACACAGGGTATCGTTGTCCTAAGGGTGTGGTGTATGTATATATATTGAGCTGAAAAATAAAATCTATTTCTTACTGTGGGTCACAGTCAAAGAGTTAAGAAATACTGATCTAGATGTTTGTTAAAATGCAGATTCCCAGCACACCTGTCTTTCAAGTCAGCTGCTTGGCCCTCTTCCAAGTGTACTTTTCTTCTTTTCCTTCCTGCTCTAAAGCTTTTTAATAAACTTTCACTCCTGCTCTAAAGCTTGTCTCAGTCTCTCCTTCTGTCTCCTGAGGAGGCAAGAATTGGGGCTGCTGCAGACCTGAACAGATACTTCTGGCTGCTAACACACTTTGGTGCCATGTGACTCAGATAAGTTATTATTTTAAAAATGTTTTTTAAAATGCAGATTCCCAGGACCCATACCAGCCCTATCAAATTAGTGGAAGTGAGGCCTGAAATCTGCATTTTTAACAAGTACTAAGATATTCCTATGCACATTCAAATTGAGAACCACAGAAGTGCTCGGGAAGGAATGAATGTTTTAAAAACAAGTAAACAACAACAGAAAACGTAAATAGTGGGAAGGATTAACTGGCAGAATTGTTCCTTCCCCAAATCAATATTCATCCAGGCAGCACGGTAGAGCTGTTAAAAGCATGACCTTAGAGCCAGGCTCCCTGTGTTCAAATCCTGGCGCTACCACTCATCAGCTATAAAACCTTGAACAAATTACTTTCCTTTTCTTTGCTTAGAGATGGGGTCTCGTTCTGTCGCCCAGGCTGAAGTGCAATAGTGAGAACACCATTCACTGCAGGCTTGACCTCCCAAGCTGAAGCAGTTTTCCTACCTCGGCCTCCTGAGTAGCTAAGACCACAGCTGTGTGACACTGCATCTGGTTAATTAAAACATTTCTTTTGTAGAGATGGGGTTTCACCGTATTGCGTAGGCTGGTCTCAAACTCCTGGGCTCAAGCAATCCTCTCCACCTTGGCCTCCCAAAGTGCTGGGATTATAGGCGTAAGCCACCGTGCCTGGCCTACTTATTCTTTTTTTTTAATAATCAATCTTTTTTTTTTTGAGACGGACTTTCACTCTTGTTGCCCAGGTTAGAGTTCAATGGCGCGATCTCAGCTCACCACAACCTCCGCCTCCCGGGTTCAAGCAATTCTTCTGCCTCAGCCTCCTGAGTAGCTGGGATTACAGATGTGCGCCACCACGCCCGGCTATTTTTTTTTTTTTTTTAATTGAGACAGAGTCTCGTTCTGTCGCCCAGGCTGGAATGCAGTGGCGCAATCTCGGCTCACTGCAACCTCCACCTCCTGGGTTCAAGCAATTCTCCTGCCTCAGCCTCCCAAGTAGCTGGGACTACAGGCGCATGCCACCACATCCAGCTAATTTTTTGTATTTTTAGTAGAGATGAAGTTTCACCACGTTGGTCAGGCTGGTCTCGAACTCCTGA
>NW_012105886.1:103418-105340 GCF_000951045.1 Mandrillus leucophaeus
AAAAAAAAAAAAAGATGACTAAATAAACAAGTTATGTTCCACCCAAACAATAAAATACTCTGTTAAAAAAAAATAAAAAGATTTGTAAGTACTGACACAGAAAGTTTAAGGTATATTCCTGAGTGGAAAAAAATGAAGGAGTAGAATAGGATATATAGCATGATTCCTTTTATATAAAATATATATTTCTACATATAACTAAATATGTATAAAGAAAATTCTAGAAAAATATACGTCAAACTTAATAGCAGTCTCCCCTGCTAAGGCTGGAAGGGAAGAAGGGGACTTTTGCTTTCAGCTTTATACTAAATAGTATGAAAAATAAAACCTAGAGAAAAGAGATGCAGATCTTATGGCTCATAAAACAGTAATTATCTGTGAACATATTCCTTAAATTATCAACATAGCTCTTAAATTACTTTTATACATCCAGGAAAAATACAAACCACCAGTATAAGGATGTCTTAAATATGACCAAGAAATATATTCTTTGAAAATATTATAGTCAATTAATTCCTGGCTTCTGCATATTTAAGTAGCTGCAGAAGACTTCAGAATGGAGGCTACTCTAAGTATAGGATGCCAGCATCTACTGTAGTAGTACTTACCTACTCAAACAATACAGACAGCTTACAAGTAACAGGAAGTATTAAGTATTTATACCTATAGCACAAGGCAGATAGTACTATAAGTATAAATACTTAATAAATGCTATCCTCAATAAAATTCACTAAACAGTAGATAAACATATACACAAATATGCTATGAAAATACTTTGTGTGATATCTATTATCTCTATGCTTCTTCTTCCACATTGGGATTAAATCTTACTGGTGAATATACCCTTGAGCTAAATGCACCCCAATACCTTATAAACACAGTGCCTATTTAACATTCAAAAGGGGCAGAGTATGTTGTCAGCTGGAAGTGGCATAAGGATGGCCACATTCAGAAAGGATCACAACATTTTGAAGTTTTATTATATAAAACAGTGATACTCTCCAACAATACCAAAAACCTCTGTGTGCGTAAGATTTTTTTCAACAACTGTGAAGAAACTATTTTAAATAGTATACTTCATTCCTCAGACACAGGTATAAGTCAACAAGTAGAAAAGTAAACACAGAATTTAAAACACAGGTTCAAGATATAAATAGCTGGGCACGATGGCTCACGCCTGTAATCCCAGCACTTTGGGATGCCGAAGCGGGTAGATCACCTGATGTCAGGTGTTCGAGACCAGCCTGGCTAACATGGTGAAACCCCATCTCTACTTAAAATACAAAAATTAGCTGGGTGTGATGGTGGGCGCCTGTAATCCCAGCTACTTCGGAGGCTGAGGCAGGAGAATCGCTTGAACCTGGGAGATGGAGGTTGCAGTGAGCTGAGATTGTGCCATTGCGCTCCAGCCTAGTGACAAGAGCAAAATTCTGTCTCAAAAAAAAAAAAAGGCCTGGGGGGGGGCGGGGAAGAAAAAATAAATAGAAATCAACACCCAAATAAAGAGAAATGATTTTATCAAACATACTTACCATTGAATGGATTGATTCCTGCCTTTATTCTTGAAATAATAGCTTCTTTTACTTCTTTTTTCTTCACACATCGAATACCCAGATTTTGGAAACTAGGAGGAAAAAAACAATATTCAAAACTGCATTATAAACACATGGAATACTGCAAAAAGCAAACATAGCAATACTGAAGTTATCATGCTGTCAGCTGGACATACCAAAGCATGAATGTGCTTCCAATTGCCCTTAATAAAGATCAGAGAGTAAGAAGTGGGGTTATATGGCTGGGTGCGTGGCATGCCTGTAATCCCAGCACTTTGGGAGGCCAAGGCGGGTGGATCACCTGAGGTCGGGAGTTCGAGACCAGCCTGACCAACATGGAGAAACCCTGTCTCTACTAAAAATACAAAA
>NW_012105886.1:107920-109619 GCF_000951045.1 Mandrillus leucophaeus
AATGCAGTGGCGCAATCTCGGCTCACTGCAACCTCCACCTCCTGGGTTCAAGCAATTCTCCTGCCTCAGCCTCCCAAGTAGCTGGGACTACAGGCGCATGCCACCACATCCAGCTAATTTTTTGTATTTTTAGTAGAGATGAAGTTTCACCACGTTGGTCAGGCTGGTCTCGAACTCCTGATCTCGTGATCCACCCTCCTTGGCCTCCCAAAGTGCTGGGATTACAGGCCTGAGTTAACTTTCCTATGCTTCCATTTTCTTATTTATAAAATTGAGTTAATAATAGTACCTATTTCGTAGGTTGTTATAAACATTAAATGAAATAAAATAAAGCACTTACTATCTACCAAGAACTATTTTAAGTGCCATTATGAGTATTCACTATTAATTATCATGCCTGAGTCGGGCTCAGTGGCTCACACCTGTAATCCCAGCACTTTGCGAGGCAGAGACAGGTGGATCACTGGAGCCCAGGAGTCTGAAACCAGCCTGGGGAATATGGCAAAACCCATCTCTACAAAAAATATAAAAACTCTTGCTGGGCGTGGTGGGTAACACCTGTAATCCCAACACTTTGGGAGGCCAAGGCAGGAGGATCACTTGAGGTCGGGAGTTCAAGACCAGGCTGGCCGACATGGTGAAACCCTGTGTCTACTAAAAATACAAAAATTAGCCAGGCATAGTACACGTCTATAATTCCAGCTACTCGAGAGGCTGAGGCACGAGAATTGCTTGAATCCAGGAGGTGGGGGTTGCAGCGAGCCGAGACTGTGACACTGCACTCCAGCCTGGGTGACAGGGTGAGACTCTGTCTCAAAAAAAAAAAAAAAAAATTAGCTGGGCATGGTGATGCACACCTGTAGTCCCAACTACTTGGGAAGCTGAGGTGGGAGAATCACCTGAGCCTGGGAGATCAAGGCTGCAGTGAGCTGTGATCACATCACTGCACTCCAGCCCAGGCATCTCAAAAAACATGCCTGATTCTGAACTGCCAAAACTAAGAAAAAGAAACTCCACAGACAGCATCTTCCTTTTTAACCCTTTATCACCGGAGTCAAGGAACCTGTAAATGAATCCCAGGTCTGCCACTTATATTTGCAGCATGATTTGGGACAGTTAACTAACAAAAGCCTTGGTATTCTCTTCCATAAAGCAGAATTGTTCCAACGATTAAATAAAATAGTGTACATAAAGCACTAACGTTTACTCCCTGACATACAACAAGTGCTTAATAAATGACAGCTATCACTTATAATTTCCTTGTTTTATATTGCATCTAGACTTATCTGCCTCTTTAATTTAAAAGTCTGGCCTATTAATCTGGCAATGATTCACAATTTTAAATGAGCATATTCTTGACCCAGAAATTTTCCATTTCCAAAAATTTATCCTAGGGAAATAATCACACAAGAGCTCAAAGTGTATGTTCAGTGGAGCTTTTAAAACAAAATGAAAACAACATAAATGTTCATTAATAGAAGACTAAATAGACCAGGTGCAGAGGCTCATGCCTGTAATCCCAGCACTTCAGGAGGCCGAGGCAAGTGGATTGCTGAACTCAGAAGTTCTGAGACTAGCCTGGGAAACATGGCGAGACCCTGTCTCTACAAAAAATACAAAAACTAGCTGGGCATGGTGGTGCGCCAACCACTCAGGAGGCTGAGGTGGGATGATCGCTTGAGCCCAGGATGTCAATGCT
>NW_012105886.1:111799-119385 GCF_000951045.1 Mandrillus leucophaeus
CCCGGGAGGCAGAGGTTGCAGTGAGCCGAGATCACACCACTGTGCTCCAGCCTGGGCAGCAAGAGCAAAACTCCGTCTCAAAAAAAAAAAAAAAGGAAGTGGGGTTGTACTTCTAAGAACTGTTAAAATGATATATACTATATCATTTTAACATACAGTGTTTTACAATTACATCTTACTAATATGCCTATGTCAAACATACCAAAATATAGATTAACTGTAAAGCAATACCAAATGGTAAAATTTACCTCCCAAATTCAGAATCAAATCAATAAAGTCTGTATGTTTGATAACACAAAGCAAAAGCTGTAAAAAGATGTTCACAGGCTGGAGCTCACACCTATGTTTTGCTAGGCCCACAAAAGTGTTGCCTATATTTTTAAAAATCTGCACAGATTATCTACATTTAGAAATCGGGTAATTGCATATGAACATCTGGATTTCTGGCTTCTCTTGTACATGTTAAAGACCTGGCAATACTAGGTTGGCTCAGAAACAACAGGCTAGGGACTGAACCCCATTTATGCAGGGCTCTTCAGTTTGCTACAGTGCCTGTTAGTCCTCCTACACTTGACCCACACCACTCTTTTATGCTGTTCGCCTAGCTCCACGGAGATTTGCTTTTTGAGCCCTGAATTCACTGTTACTAGCAGTAGAATATGTTTTGTGCCATATAAAGTTACAGCCATTCATCACAAAAAATTACTAAAATTTTTTTATTAGAAAGAATTTTAATGCTAACAATAATATTTAACAAGTTTCAAAATGTCATTTACGAAAAACTTCCCAATAGCTACAAATATTACTAATTTGCATATGTGTAGCAAAGATAATGGTGGGGGGAACTCCCCCACCACCATCAGTCATACTTGTTCCCACATGGAAAAACCATGACATCAGTAAAATTGGGTGGGTGTGAATAAGGAAGCAAAACTCAATTATAATAACATTACTATTGTTCAAACTTCACATGACACTTGCAACTAGAGGCTACTTTGTCTGCCTGTCTCCATGCTCAGGCTGTCTTATGTCCATGCTCTTCACATTCAACACACTTACAATTTTGCTAGCACCTAAAATATCTCACATTTCCTTCCTCTGCCTCCAATAACTACAAAAATAAATCTTAAAAAAAAAAAATTTTTTTGAGATGATCTCACTCGGCCACCCAGGCTGGAGTGCAGTGGCACCATAACAGCTCACTGCAACCTCCACCTCCCAGGCTCAGGTGATCCTCCCACCTCAGTCTCCTGAGTAGCTGGACTACAGGTACATGACACTCTACCCAGCTAATTTTTATATTTTTCTAGAGTAAGGGTTTCACCATGTTGCCCAGGCTGGTCTCAAGCTCCTGGACTCAAGCATCTGCCTGCCTCAGCCTCCCAAAGTGCTAAGATTATAGGGATGAGCCACTACGCTTAGTCGGCTAAAGTTTGAATTCTTAATCCTTTCTTGAAATCTAGGAACTATAATCCTCTTCCTGAAAAGCATTCCACTTCTTTGAAAGATTCTTGGTTTGATTCTTTCTCTTTGGCAAAAGATTTTACAGAATTCTTCATATTAATATATTTATATTACTTCATTTTGTTTCATCTGGATAATCTCATATTTGACTGCTAGTCACAGAATATTAGAGGTGGTGGTAATTCTTGAAATTCTGAAATGAAGGATCAAGAGATTGTTTGAATCAATTATTCATTCATTCATTCACAGACATTCAACAAGTTTTGGGGTTCGTACTATATACCAAAAACTCTGCAAAGTAATGGGGATATACAATCCCTTTCCTCAAGAAGCTTACAGTCTAGTGGAAAGGTTGGCAAACTAACTCATCGACCAAATCCAGCATCTTGTCTGTCTTTGCACATAAAGTTTTATTGGAACACAGCCAAACTGATGTTTACATATTATCTATGGCCGCTTTCATGCTACAACAGCACAGCTGAGCAACAGAGACCATACAGCTTGCAAAACCCCAAATATTTACTATCTAGTACTTTACAGAAAAAGTCTGGTAGTCTCTGGTCTAGTGAAGCAGATATACATTAAATAATCACACATACACAAATGCTAAACTGCAATCATAACAAGTTTTATGAAGGAAGTATACATGATGTTATGCGAGCCTATGATGGAACAGAAGAGACTTCCAGGCAAAAGGAACAGGTCACACAAAGACCCCTATAGAAGAGCACTGGAGGAGGAAACAGAGGAAACTAAAGGAAGGCTTTGTGAGTGGAGTGTAAAAATTAAGGAAAGTAGAGTTAATTGGAGGCTAGAAATACAGGTGGGTCATGTGGGCCTTATAGGATATAGAAGGAATGCTGTCTTTATTCCAAGAGCCAAACAAACCCGTTAAAATGTTTTAAGCAAGGGAGAGACAATTCCATTTGTATGTGGAATTCCATAAGATCACTCTGGCTAAAGTGAGGAAAGATAGAAGGTTTGGAAAAGGTAAAAAATGGTTGATGCAAGACCAGTCAGGTTATTCCAGCAGCCCCGGTTTAGACTATAGTGGTAGTACGACAGTGATGAATTTCACTGAGTGAAGTGGATAGATTCAGAACCGCTTGAGAAAGTAATTGTTAGTAGATTCAACGTGTACACCTGGATGAGGAATGCCAGAGATGACACCTATAGGCCTTTCATAGCAATCACTAACACACGGCACATTGGAACAAGACCAATTATGAGGGGAAAGAGAGATGATCACAGTAAAATCATGGTTTGGGGCATATTCTATTTGAAGTGTTTTTTTTTTTTTTTTTTTTTTAAGAGATAAGATCTCGCTATGTTGCCCAGGCTGGACTCAAACTCCTGGGCTCAAGCAATCCTCCTGCTTCAGCCTCCTAAGTAGCTGTAACTACAAGCATTGGGCACTGTGCCTGGCTACTTAAGGTACTTTTGAGACATTAAAGGGAATATGTTGAGAAGGCAATCAGACTAAATACCATTCCCCACCAAAAGGAACCAAGAATCTCTGGAAAAAGCTGATAGCTTCATGGCTGGGCAAACAAAGCACAAGATGGCCAGGCATGGTGGCTCATGCCTGTAATCCCAGCATTTTGGGAGGCTGAGGCAGGAGGATCATTGAGGTCAGGAGTTTGAGACAAGCCTGGCCAACGTGATGAAACCCTGTATCTACTAAAAATACAAAAATTACCTGGGTATGGTGGTGCACGCTGGTAATCCCAGCTACTTGGGAGGCCAAGGCACAAAAATCACATGAACTCGGAAGGGGGAGGATGCAGTGAGGCGAGATCGCACCACTGCACTCCAGCCTGGGCAACAGAGCGAGGCTCTGTCTCAAAAAAGAAAAGCACAAGTCTTGAACATTTTGTTTTGTCAGAAAGTAAAAAAGTGCTCAAAGAAAGATGAAGACATATCAAAAAAACACAGGAGACAGTTTGAAGAGGCTTGCATTAATCAAATCTGGGTCAATTTGAAAATCAAAAGAATAACAATAACTATAATACATTAAATACAAGAATGCATGAGTTTACAGTGATACTTTTTAAATGGAGAAAGAGAGGAAAGGAAAGTTCTTCTTTATAATAGAATGCCAAGATAATATTGCTAATAATGTAAAAAACTGAAGGAATATTTTGAGAATTATACTGCATCACTTCTATAGATTTCTTGCCCAAAATGTTTAATGTTAACATGAAAATATTATTCATGTTATTCATGTTAAATATAATGCTACCTATAGTGTGTAATCCTTAGTGGGATCCTGAATTGGGGAGAGAGATGGAACAGCCATAAAGAGCATTATTAGGACAGTAAGTAAGGTGATCCAAAAATTTAACTGCCTGTAACTAAGAAAGAACAGCCAGAAAAGCAGGAAGTAAAACGGAAGTTTGTTTTCACAGAAAATAAGGAATAAAAATATTTCAGGTAAAGAGTGATCACAGTGTAAAATGTTGTTGGGAGGTCAAGTAATATAGACAAATATTTGCCAAGTGTGTATAATACTAGATATTTTATGTTATTGTAAGAGGAGCATTTAAAGCATTTTTTTCTAAATGGTTATTACTAATATATGTAGAGACTATTAACCTCTTTTCTGTTGTAATTAGTTCATTTTTCCCCAAAAGCCAATACATGTTCATTACAAAAATGAATTATAAAATATAAGTTAAAAGAAAAACATAAAACCCTACAATCTTACCCACCCAGACAACTACTAATACCTTAGTATTAACATATATACATCATATATATGTATAAATTTATCTTAAACGAAAATAGGATTATTCTTTACATATCGTTTTAAAACCTATTTATCTGGCCAGGCAACGTGGCTCATGCTTGTAATCCCAGTACTTTGGGAGGCTGAGGCAGGTGGATCACCTGAGGTCAGGAATTCGAGACCAGCTCAGTCAACATGGTGAAACCCTGTCTCTAATAAAAATACCACAAAATTAGCTGGGTGTGGTGGTACATGCCTGTAATACCAGCTAACATGGGAGGCTCAGGCAGGAGAATCGTTTGAACCAGGGAGGTGGAGGCTGCAGTGAGCCAAAATCACACCACTGCACTGCAGCCTGGGCAACAAAGCAAGACTCTGTCTCAAACACAAAAACAAAAAAACCAAAAAACAGAAAACCTATTTATCTAATATAGTATGACTATCTTTACATACCAATAGACATACTGGCAATATGATTTTTAAGGCTGTACAGGAGTACATTGCATGAATGTATCAATTTATTTAATTAATCCCCTTTGCTTACTATTTGAATTGCTTCTAGCTTTTTGCCATTAAAAAGAGAACTGCAACGAACAGCATTAGAGCATAATGTCTGAGTACATGTAATTATTTTCTGAGGCTAAACTCCTAGAAGTGGAATGGCTGGCTCAAGAGGCATTCATATTTTTTGGGCTTTTGTTATGCAGTTAAATTGCCTACCAGACGACTTTATTAATTTACATTCTACCATGATGAATGGGCCCATCTTCTGGTAGCCTATCATGAAATATTACATGATTATTTTTCTCTTAGAACTATTGTTATATGTTAATTCTATAACCTGCCATTTTCTAAATAATAACTCTAGAGTTTTCCAGTTGATTTTTCTCACATCCAGGCATTTTTATGTTAACTGTAAATGGGCGTGGCACAATGGCTCACATCTGTAATCCCAAGCACTTTGGGAGGCCAAGCGGGAAGATTGCTTGAGTCCAGGAGTTCAAGACCACCCTGGGCAACACAGCAAAACCCAATCTCTACAAAAAATACAAAAATTAGCCGGGCATGGTGGTGCATGCCTACAGTCCCAGCTACTCAGGAGGCTGAGGCTGAAGATGGCTTGAGTCTGGGTGAAGGGTGCAATGGGCCGAGATCATGCCACTACACTCCAGCCTGGGTAACAGAGGGAGACTCTGTCTCAAAATAATAATAAGTTAACTATAAATGAAAAGACAGAGGCCGGGCGCGGTGGCCCACGCCTGTAATCCCAACACTTTGGGAGGCAGAGGCAGGCAGATCATCTGAGGTTGGGAGTTCGAGACCAGCCCGACCAACATGCAGAAACCCCATCTCTAATAAAAATACAAAAAAAATTAGCCAGGCGTGGTGGCGCATGCCTGTAATCCCAGCTACTCGGGAGGCTGAGGCAGGAGAATCGCTTGAACCCAGGAGGTGGAGGTTGCAGTGAGCCAAGATTGTGCCACTGCACTCTAGCCTAGGCAACAAGAGCAAAACTCCGTCTTGAAAAAAAAAAAAAAAAGAGTGAAAAATTATTTCAAAAACTGTCCACCCCAAGAAAGGAAATCACGGTATACAATAAGTTTACGTTTACTTTTAATAACAATAAAAATGTCTTCCTGCTAACCATCATAAGATGTGTCTACTAATGAAGAATGAAAGGGTAGTTCTAATGCAAAGAGTAAAAATATAAGTGTAAAATATAGTAAATAGAAGTAGAATGAGAAAATTATTCTGCTAAAAAATAACAGACTGTCATGGAGAAGAAACAGAACGTCCTATGTCTTATCTTATTTCTGAAGATGTCTGTAACTGAGTACTTACAACAAAGGTCTGCGTTCTTGTCCAAATTCTGCTTCATAGTAGCCGTCTCTGCAGTCTTTTCCAACTAAATCATGAGGATGAGGTTTATATGGGTCATTCTTTGTTACTAATGTAATTCTCACTTTTCCTTTTCCATAATAGTTCATAATCTGAAAAAAGGGGGAAATTAAATATATGATCCAAATAGATCACATTAGAAACTGATCTACTAAATGAGAGTTCAATTTACATTAATTATAATGTAATTGGCACTAAATAAATGAAGTCCAACTGACAAACAACTGCACTTTAGATGAAACTTTCCAGAGAATACCAGTATAGAAGAACTTACCTCTCAGCTTCTTGACATATTTTCTGCCCTAATTTCATTTGGTCATATCATTTGACTCTGCTTAATTCTCCTTTTAAAACAAGTAAAACTCTACCCAAATTTTATCATAGAACATGAGAAAACAGATGTTAAGTCACTAAATGCCCAGCTCTTAAATGTACTGTCATACCATAAACATTCCTTGAATATATATTTAAGCCATATTGGAAAGGATAGCACATAAATATGATCATTTTACTTAATATGTGACATTTCACTTCACAAAAATATTTCTTCAGTAAGCATACCCCAAGTGCACTCTAGAATAGGCAATAAATCAAATTGAGTTTAACAACATCAAATTCACATAGAAAGTACATCTTAGAACACAGAGTAAAAAGGAGAGTTTAACATGGAAGAGGAATGAGGACAGGAAATAATGCTTAGTTTGAAAGCTACTAAATTTGCAAGAACAAAGTGGGGAATATAAAAACCAGCATACCACAAAGGAGCAAGGTAAAGTAAGAATGGCTAGCTTACGAGGTAGAGGAAACTAAAATCCATAATTTTGAATTAGAATTTGAAAGTAACCAGGAAGTATTACATTTCTTTCTGTATGAAAGTAAAGGTAATTGCTCAAGACTGTAAGTAGGCAAATACACAACTCAAGCTGTAAAGTGTTTAGGACCTACTGGAATAGTAAAAATACAGATCTTAGAAATATTTTAGAGATGCATAGGATAAGACGAATTATGAAGAAAACTTTAAAAATGACTCAAAAAACTGGCCAAAGAGTATTTCCTTAGTTCCTTTTTATTAGTATCTCACCCATTTTAACATTTAAAAGACTTAGATAACCCAAATCCATACTACTCCATACTACTTAGATAACCCAAATCCATTATCACAAAAATGTGATAAAAATAGAAATCTGGAATTCAATATATAATTTTGCCACTGATTTATTCTATAACTTAGCAATTCCCTTTAAGTTCATCAACAGAATAGACTTTGTAAATAATCTAGTTATAAAACAATGAATTAAGATCTGTTGATAAAAGTAACACTTTTCAAATAAAAAAAAAGTAACACTTTTCAAAATCTACTTTACCATTCAAGTTTTTAATTGGCATTTAAAGGATAAACCCTTCACTGAAACTCAAATGAAAAACAGTTTACAAATAGAAAATATAAATTTAGTACATTGGGCTGGGTGCAGTGGCTCACGCCTGTAATCCCAGC
>NW_012105886.1:119876-131377 GCF_000951045.1 Mandrillus leucophaeus
AACCCGGGAGGTGGAGCTTGCAGTGAGCAGAGATTGTGACACTGCACTACAGCCTAAGCAAAAGAGTGAGACTCCGTCTCAAAAAAAAAAATAAATAAATATATAATAAGTAAATAAATTTAGTACATCTTGGCCGGGTGCGGTGGCTCATGCCTGTAATCCCAACGCTTTGGGAGGCTGAGACGGGTGGATCACCTGAGGTCAGGAGTTTGAGATCAGCCTGGCCAACATGGTGAAACCTTGCCTCTACTAAAAAATACAAAAATCAGCTGGGCATGGTGGTGGGCACCTGTAATCCCAGCTACTCGGTAGGCTGAGGCAGGAGAATCACTTGAACCCAGGAGGTGGAGGTTGCAGTGAGCCAAGATTGTGACATTGCACTCCAGCCTGGGCAACAAACACGAAACTCCATCTCAAAAATAAATAAATTTAGTACATCTTATAACTATTAGTATGTTTACCAAAGTCATTTTTAGTCAAAAGCTTTTAAAAATTTATGCTAATGTGAGAAAACTACATTTATAAAGTGGTATTTCAAATCAGTCAATGACCCAGAGAATCAGAGACAAGCAACAAAGGTAAGAAAAAGAACAAAAAAAAGTTCTAGCCCTAAGACTAGCCAAGAAGAATTATGATTGAGTTATCAAACCTATGTTTAATCTACAGAATAGTATCACTCACCTCTGTAGAGAATGGGTTTTCCTTATTATCTTTGTGTTCCATGAAAAAGAACATGATCCAAAAGCTGCCAACTACCCCCACTGCAGATAGCTATATGGTGCTGTGTATTAACCTAAGTAGAGTGACTAAACATTATGAGTCGCTCTACTTAGGTTAATACACAGCACCATATAACTATCTGCAGTGGGGAAGACTCCATATTATATTTAAGAGATGTCCTTAGACATCTCTCTAATAGATGTCTTTTTAACAGATCCATTTAGAAAAAAAAAAAAAAGGAAAAAAGAAAAAGACAAAACTGTGGAGATGACTGTTAAGAAACTGTCCCTTTAAAATAATTGCTATAGCTAATATATGAAGCAACTAATAGCGAGATAGACATAGAAGAAGGGTCTATTACCTGGATAGAAGGGTATGTTCGGTTGTTGTCTGTGCTGTGCTCCCCTGGAATGCTGCCCGCTGATCGCCCTTCACATTTGTATCTAAAACGCATTCCCCTCTGCCTGGGTTGTTCAATTATCTCTATATACGGGTTATACGCACCTGAAAAGTTTTTTAAAAGGAGGAGGTCAGTGAGATTAATATAGCAATTAATAATGGATTTTAACACGTCTGTTTTTTCATAACAGCAGACTAAAATAAAGATTTTTTTTCCTCCTAACATTAAATAACAAGGTTGAAATGTTATCTTGGAGATTGGCTGGGAGAGGCACCTTTTTTTCCCATTCAGATTGAGTCCCTATGTAGTGTCAAAACAAGTCATTCAAACCATATTGATTGGTTAGCACTTTATAGCTTAATATCTATAGCTAACATCAATATGAACTTCTGAGATAACCACTTCAGAGATATCCACCTCCCACGTGAGACCTAGCAGAAGGGTTTCCCCCAAGATTCCCCAAGAAGGGTAAAGAAGATAGTACTCAGAAGTAAAATATTACACTCCTAAAGTGAGTTAAATGTATTTAACTGCTTGATTTTACATCATATTCATAATACTGAATGAAAAGACCATTCACTGAAAATGAAAATGCATTTAAATCCCTGCAGAAGCATATGTAAGTTTTTTCTATCTCCATTCAAATGTTAAAGGACTTACACATAGTATATCAAAACAAGCCCCAGGAGGGACTTTAGGCTCAAAGAATGTGTCATCAGTCCCATGTAAACCTTTTCTAAAGATACAACAGAGAAAAAAAATTATTTACTTTCTATAATAACTAAAATTCAAAATAAGCATCTGCAGAATGAATTGCTGATACATATAACATAATGACTCTCAAAATCATTATGCTGAGTGAAAGAAGTTAGACCAGAAGAGCACATACTGCATGATTCCATTTATATGAAACTCTAGGATATGTAAAGTAACATACAACGAACAATAGCAGATCACTGGTTGCCTAAGAACAAGAATATATGGTGGATAGGAAAGGCAGGGGGGACAATGGACATGTTAATTATCTTGTGATGATGATTCCAAGGTTGTATAGGTATGTCAAAAATTATCAAATTGCATACTTTAAAAGTGCAGTTTGTTGTACATAAATTATATGTCAATATGTCAATAAAGTTATTTAAAATATATGTAACTTTACTATTTTTTATTATCCAAATTGTGGGGGAAAAGGTAAATAGACACTCAACTGTACTTGCAAGTAGGGGAGTTAATAGGGGTGTGAAGATGTTTTCCATTAAAAAAAAAAAAAGGGTCCCTTATTCAGTTTAGTGCCGACTAAGGCTTCTCCTGTTGGAATGCAAGCAATCCTGAGAAATGGTAACACAGTGGGCCTTATCAGAACAGTATGAAGAAGAGGCCTCTGGAATCCTACCCCAGCTACTTCCTAACAGTAAGACCACGGAAAAGTTATTAAAATTAAAATCTCTTAGTTTCCGCCTCTGTAAAATAGGAATAATCATAATAGCACCTACCTCATTGGGTTGTTGTGAAGATTACAGATTATACGTGCTAAATTCTTACCAAGTGTCATATATACATATATGTTCAATAAATAGTGTCTATTATTTCAGATGCTTTCTTGATAACAATGATTTAGTGATACCATGGTGGCATCACAACTGTCACTCTAAAGGACCTTACAGAAGAGCAAGGCAAACAACACATATTATTAGACTACAGAAGGAAGGAAAGCACTAACAAAATTTTGTGGAAATAAGAGCGGAAGAGTCAGGAATGCCCAACTGTGTCAGTGGAAAAAGAGCAGTTAATGAAGCAAAAGAGTGGGGGAAATAAAGAGGAAAAAGTTAGGTATTCTAGGGAAAGGGGAACAATGTGTCCACAGAGGAGGGTTTATTTAAGAATCACCAATGTTTGTAAGTGGAATACATTTCCTCTCTTAGAAAGAGAACTAAAAGTCAGAGCACACTTGGCAATGTGGATTTCATTTTATGTGTGATGAAATCAATGAATAATTTGATGCAGGCAAATCACATGATCATATTTACGTTTTAGAGTAAAAATTTTAAGCAGGGCACAGTGGCTCACGCCTGTGATCCCAGCACTTTGGGAGGCCGAGGCGGGTAGATCACGAGGTCAGGAGATCGAGACCATCCTGGCTAACACGGTGAAACCCCGTCTCTACTAAACATATAAAAAAAATTAGCCGGGCGTGGTGGTGGACGCCTGTAGTCCCAGTTACTCAGGAGGCTGAGGCAGGAGAATGGCATGAACCCGGGAGGCAGAGGTTGCAGTCAGCCGAGATCGGCCACTGCACTCCAGCCTGGGCAACAGAGCGAGACTCTGTCTCAAAAAAAAAAAAAAAAAAAAAAAAAAATTTTTAGTCACAGCAGACAGAAAAAAGAAAGCAACGTGATCAGTTTAGAGACCACTATAATAATGTGGGCAATGATGACAGTATGTCTGATATATGGCAGTGATAAAAGGAATGAAAGATTATTTAAAAGATAAAATTGACAGCACCTGTTGCCTGAACATTAGGGTTAAGAGAAATTAAAAAATCACTGATGGCTCAGAAATTACAGAATCATTGATGGTTCCATGGCTTCTACTTTGGGTTACTGAATAAAGTATTACCATTACTTTCAATTTTATTCTGTATGGTGCAAACTCCCTGTGCTTGAATCTACTACCTATTTGTTTATTCAAAAGATGAAGAGCCAGAGAAAACTGACTTTAACCCATACATAATCCTTATTTCAGTTTTACTCAAAAACATAAGATATGCAGATGAGTATTTCACAATTTTATCCTTGCATATTTCAAATATTTCAAATTCATAATGCAATTTCAATTTTTTTTTTTGAGACTTAGTCTCCCTCTGTCATCCAGGCTGGAGTGCAGTGGCGTGATATCGCCTCACTGCAAGCTCCGCCTCCCGTGTTCACGCCATTCTCCTGCCTCAACCTCCCGAGTAGCTGGGACTACAGGCGCCCACCACCACGCCGGCTATACCTGGCTAGTTTTTTGTATTTTTAGTAGAGATGGGGTTTCACCGTGGTCTCGATCTCCTGACCTCGTAATCCGCCCACTTCGGCCTCCCAAAGTGCTGGGATTACAGATGTGAGCCACTGTGCCTGGCCGCAATTTCAAATATTTCATACCCTTATATATCCTTGTAGGAGTATTTAAGAAAGAGTATATTTTCCTCTTAAAAACTGTTAAAATCAACATTATTTTTTAAGTGACATTTTAAATAATTTACGTGGCTGAAGTAAAAGCCAAATAAATCCCCGCCCACTACTTATTTAAAGGTGTCTTGGTGGGAAACTGATATAAAATGACATCGTTGGCCGGGCGCGGTGGCTCAAGCCTGTAATCCCAGCACTTTGGGAGGCCGAGACGGGCGGATCACGAGGTCAGGAGATCAAGACCATCCTGGCTAACACAGTGAAACCCCGTCTCTACTAAAAAAAATACAAAAAACTAGCCGGGCGAGGTGGTGGGCGCCTGTAGTCCCAGCTACTTGGGAGGCTGAGGCAGGAGAATGGCGTAAACCCGGGAGGTGGAGCTTGCAGTGAGCTGAGATCCGGCCACTGCACTCCAGCCTGGGCAACAGAGCGAGACTCCGTCTCAACAAAAAAATAAAATAAAATAAAATAAAATAAAATGACATCGTTAATAAGTGTTTAACTTTGGGAGGGGAGAGTATGAATTAAAATTCTAGGTTCATAGTGAGCATTCAAGTATTTCACTGAGGCTGGGCATGGTGGCTCATACCTGTAAACCCAGCACTTTGGGAGGCCAAGGTGGGTGGATCACTTGAGGTCGGGAGTTCCAGACCAGCCTGGTCAACGTGGTGAAACACCATCTCTACTAAAAATACAAAAAATTAGCTGGATGTGGTGGCAGGCACATGTAATCCCAGCTACTTAGGAGACTGAGGCAGTAGAATTGCTTGAATCCAAGAGGCAGAGGCTGCAGTGAGCCAAGATTGCACTATTGTACTCTAGCCTGGGTGACAGAGCGAGACTCCATCTCAAAAAAACCAAAACCAAAAACAAAAACAAAACAAAACTTCATTGGTTACAAGACACTTCTTTAGATTGTTTATTAAAATGTCTATTAAAAGAACAGAAAAGTAGTTGTTGAAAAGATTAAATAAAATATTTTTAAATAGTAAAAATTACATAAATATCGGTTATCATATAATATTGAGTATTTAAAATCCTTGGAATTTATTTTTCTTATTGCAGAAGCTCTTAATTGGTAAAAATTAACAAGCTGGGGGAATGTAGAGTATTACAACCAAGTAACAGAGTATATTGTAATGCTCTACATTCCCCCAGCTGGAAATAATCTCCTCTCCTTTAAACTACCATAGTATTCTGTTTATAGTATTTATTCCAAATAACTGTAATTTAGAGAAAATTACATCTTACCATCTTATTAAACTTACCATCTTATTTAATTAAAATTAAACTTACCATCTTATTTCTTCTTGAGATAAAGCTACTTGTTTTATTTCTTCAAGCTACTTGAAGGCAGAAATTGTGTTTTACTCATCAGTGCCTTGTATACAGATATTCATTAAACACCTATTGAAAGAATGACTAAAATATCTTAAGGTATTTTGTTTATACAAGTTACTCAAACGTTAAATAATCATGTACGTGATTAGTCAGATTTTTTAATTAGATTCCACTACCAAGGGAAAAAAAAAAATAGTGCTTTGTAGGTACCAGGATTGCTACACCTCAGCATTTCCTCATACTCATTCATATTTCGATTTATCTGTGTTTATGATTTTTAAAAAACTTCCCAGCTATAAATCATTTATATAATGCATCAGTACAATGCACCAGTTATTTCCTTCCTCAGTACTGTGCTTTGAGCAGTGCCATTCTTCCTGAATATAAAATGTGCTGAAAAGTAGTCATCTATGGAGTGGAAGAGGGTAAAATATAAATCAGGAAATTGTAGGGAAAATAAGTACTCTTAATTAAGATAACCTCAAATCGCCACAGTTTTGAAAAGCACAAAAACGTCTCCAAAGTTGGCTCTAAACAAGTTGATTACTGTATTTTTCTTTAAGCAATACTATGCAAAGTTGGGACTGACCCCTATATTCTGAAGAGTATTTTTAAAGGCTAATATACATCAGAATAATATCTGAAATACAGTCAAAATGTTTGTAAGATATATTTAAGTTTTTATTTGCACTTAGGCAAGAAAGAGTGCTATTTTAAAACATAGTGCCTATTTAATAAAGTATGAGTTTTTAAGATAAAAAATTACATTGAAATAAATGTTCAAATGGATCATAAATTATCAGAAATAGACACATTAACTAACATCTTATTGCTAGAATGAGCAACTAGCATCAAGTATATAGAACAAAAAGTTAATTATTGTAATTACAACACTTTTGAAAGACCCCTTTATATACATTTCTCATTTGATCCTCTTAACTTTAATCTCCATTTGAAAAACAATAAAAATTATTATCCCAATTTACAGATGATAAAACTAAAGTTGAAAATTATATGGTTATAAGAAAAATGAATTATGAATGGTACGCTAATATGGCACTGCCAAATTTAAAAAACAAGCATAAAAGCAACTGGAGGTAATAACTGATACAGCACATAACCTGCAATCTAAAATGAATGCAACTTAATTTAAGAAGATAATGCATCCTGGTATAGCCAAATGAGTATTTAGATCCAAAGAAATCCCTAGAACAGAGTTCATACTGGGGATGAACATCAGAATCACTTAGGCAGTTTTTTCAAAACATGAATGTCCTTACCCCACTTGAGATGTTTAAAAGAAAAAGAAATCTTCAAAGTTTTTAAAGCCCAGATACATGTTTCTGAAAAAGCCTTCCAAGAAATTCTAACACACTCCTGATTAAGAATAATTGCCTTAAAACATGAAGTGAAAGCAACAATGCACATATTGAGAGAAGCAATCTGCGCAAAGCAATTCTGGCTACTCGTAACTTGTTTTTCTCTCCCACTCAAAAAAGAACCTTATTCAAATGCAAGCAAGAAAAATGACAATACAGCGATAGCCTTCAAATGCTCTCATTTATTTAAAAAGTAAATAATTTACAACACAAATATTTTAACTCTTGCAACACATCACACAAATGATTGTCACACCAGTGTGTCAACACCATAGTTGAGAATAGCTGACTAGACTGCATGTCTCTCATAAAGGTCCTGGGTGACAGACTTTGCCTAAGACCTAAAGGAGCCAATGGAGCTAACAATGTACCTTTTTCCAAATATCACCTCTACTCAGTTTGGAGAAAAAGAAAATAAGATCTACTATTTTTTTCCTCAAACCAGGTCTCTCATCAGCCAAAGGCTATTCCAATATATGAGGCTGACTTCATTACTCCAATACATCAGCTGACTTTCAACTGGGCCTTCAGAATCAAAGAAAGGAAATTTTCAGATGAGTATTCAACTGATTCATGCACCACAAGGTAAAAACTGTAAAAGATTCTGGCAATAGGGATTCTGTTACCATGGGGGGTAAAAAGGTAAGTCTTGAAAAAACTCTTGCACGTGCCAGGGTAAAATAAAGAAATTTTAAATTCTGTCCTAGATTATACAGGTATTAAAGTTAAAAACAAATGGCAAGACCAAACCACCTCTATTTTAAAAATAAAAATAGAGGAGGCCCAGATAAATAGGAATTTCAGAAAAACAATTTTATCCCATGCAATATTTGGGTCATGTGCCTACAAACAAAACCATTTTCAGAGAACCCAGATGAGAGAAAGTTGGAACAAAAGGAAACTCTGAGTCCCTTAAAATGCATAACCTAGATGTTCCTAATTATGATTCATTGTCTGGCTCCTCCCTAGTAATTACATTAACTCATTCCCTTTATCTATGCCTATCACATGTCACCTTAATTATTTAACACCACTGTTATTTCTATTTTTTCAAGTGTTGCATTTCTGAAACATTCATGCTCATGTGTGGCCTTTTACTTAAAAAAAGAAGTCATTAGCTGTAGCTATCCATTCCTAACTTCCAGCCCTGTTATTAAAGATTAAGTTGCATCTTTACTTACTTCCATTTCCCCCCTTTAATCGAGAAAAATAACAGTTCTCTTGAAATTCACACTACAAATAGTTGGTAAGAAGTGAGGTTTACAAAAACAATTCATTCCAGTACTTCCTATTGTGTGACATAGAAGAACCATACTAACAAAAAATGTGAATAAAAATAAATTATCTAAATTTTAAAACATTTTACCAAAGACAGCACTAATTATTAGTTAACAGAGCTACATGCCACACAAAGACATTTTGCTCTTTTTACTGGAACAATGAGAAGGTTTAAATTCAGACACAAAATATCTAATTTTACTTATATTAAATAAAATAGAATAAATATACAAAAGCAACGACTGCCTACTATGCATACCTTAGTTGGGTTTGGGAACATTTTCCTTCACTATGTCTATTATTATGTCAAAAGACTGTAATCAAGGTGTAATTTTTTTTAAAAAAGCAACGAAAAGCAGCTTAATACAAGCTGTGAAATCCTAATTAACGTGCTAACTTATCTAAACAAAATTTAGAATCATATTATATACATGATTTTAAACTACATTCTAAATCACAAAATTTTGCTTGTAAGATTATGATTTATGTTACTTTTACATCATAGCTATCACATAATCAACACTTATACCTATTTACATATGACATCTGGTGAGAAATGAAGAAATGCTCTTAAATGCTTTGTAATGAATAAAAGTACTTTTTGAGGTTTTAATACTACCTACTAGAAAGAGAATCTAAACTAGACAATGAAAAACTAAGCAATTTCTTTCTTTTTTTGTGTGTGTGTCACTTTTCTGGTTAAATTGCTGTTTCAAAACAGAATAGGAATTTAGAATTTCATTACTGAATCTTTTTCTATCTCTAAGGTCTTTATAACAGATTAAGGAAAAGTACACAGATTCCTTTAAACATTTTCTTTTTTTTTTTTTTTTTAATTCCAGGCTTGGCAGTTTTCTAACAACTGAATTACAATTTAAATAACTTGTTACATTTTAAATAGTGCCATTTTAATGCAACTCTTGAGAAAAGACCAAAAAAACAAACAGTTAATCACCCTTCAACTTCTAAATCTCTAAAATTTTCTATTTCTTTAAACATTTCCTCCTTACTTTTAGGGAATCCTTCCTCCTCACAACAGCACAAAATACAGTGTCAATGAACAAATTTAAATTGTATTACATTTTAAAATCCTGTGGGTCTTAACAATACTCTATACAGAAATGGTTGTTTCCTCTCTCATTTGAAAAAATTATAAGTATTACATTTATGCAATACATCAATAAAGTTTGATTAAATCGCCAAGAGGCTGAACTTAACTTACAATGCTAGGCATTCTTCATTACTTCCAAACAAAATCTTTCTGATAACCAATAAATTAACAAAACATTTGAAGTCATCTTAGCACTTCTAATCTACACATGCTTTGAATTCACAAATTTACAGGATTATCTGAAAGTCTGGTGTCACTTAAGTGGGAAAAGGGAAAGCTGAAATATTTTAAACTTCACTTAGTATTCTCACAACCACAGACAAACTGAAATCAAATGTCATGTGAAACACCCCAATTTCCTTTTCTGCCTACAGCAGTAGCTATGGCATTGTTCTGCTCAACCTTTTAAAAAGGTTCTTTAAGCTTCCTACTTCCTCATCTCCACTAGACATCAACCAACTTCTGAGGGTCACTGGACCAGGCAGTTTGGGGATGCGAGTCAAGTTCATAAACGGTGCCCCCTCTTCACTCTCTTAAGTACAGCATTTAACATATGCATTTAGCCCTCCCTGCCTTTGCTCACGCTGCTTCCTCTGTCTGGAAAGCGCCCCCCATTCACCTTGGCAAAATCCTGGTAAAAGACCAACTCGAACCCAAGCTACTTAATTTCTCCCACCACCCCGGCTCTCCTGTCCCCCCAACCTTGAGCTCCAGGCACCCCGAAACCACGTCTGTGTATACAGGAGGCTCTTCCTTGCTCTGCAATGTTTCTTATAAATTTATTTCCCCCCAAAGGGAGAGATCGAGCATTTATTAAGGGAAAATATACAGTCAAATAAGTGATAAAAGTTGTATTCACTACTACCCATTATTTTAAAGCACGGATATTCTAAAACTCCTCTTTCCCCTTATTTCCAGCGGGAAGGAAGGGGGATTCAACGTCTCTATTCGTCAGATTAGAAACTGTGTGCTTTATCTCACAGTAAAAATTACACACTCTATTTTTTTTTTTTTTTTAATAGAGACAGGGTCTCTGTCGCCCATGCTGGAGAGAAGGGGCGCGATCTTGGCTCACTGCAACCTCCACCTCGCCCAGGTTCGAGCGATTCTCCTACCTCAGCCTTCCGAGTAGCTGGGATTACAGGCGCGCGCCACCACGCCAGACTAATTTTTGTATTTTCAATAGAAACGGAGTTTCAAAATGTTCGCCAGGCTGGTCTCGAACTTCCGACCTCAGATGACCTGCCCGCCTCGGCCTCCCAAAGTGCTGGGATTACAGGCGTGAGCCACCGCGCCCGGCCTACACCTGGTCGATGCAACATTAACACTTAAAATACCACGGATTTTTAAATTCGTGTTAAAATACCACGAATGATTTTTAAAGCCGTGCCGCATTTTGTACAACTGTCAGTACAAGGGGGATCACCTCTTTGCATTTGACGAAATTAAAAAGGGGGAGAGAGCTTGCCCGAGGTTTGAAGGTTCCTCATTCTTGTTCTAAAACATAAAACCACCACTTCAATACATATCCATTTTTAACATGAGAACTCCTCGTCCTCCTTTAGTTCGCTTATGACTTCCCTAATCCTAAAATCAAGTCATTAGGAATTTCTAAGTTTCCTGCTATGACAACAGGATCAAATTACAGACCGCGGCTTGGATTTTGCACGCAAACCCTGAAACAGGTAACTTTTTTAAAAGCTGACAATTTTACGATATGAGATTTTAAAGACAGAACGCGCCCCAGCCAAAACTGAGCTCCCTAAACTCACAGCGGCAGGACTCCAAGAAAAACTCCTACCCCCCGGCCCAGGTCCCCGCCCCAGAACACTCACCGGAGGCCATGGCTCCGTTCCCTGCACCTTCCCGCAGGCAGTTCCCGGCGTCCTGTCCAGAGGCGGCTGTGTTCAGTCAGTCAGGAGGCCGAGGGACCTCTGCCGGCGGGGCCCCCAGTCCTCCGACCACCCCAGGGTCCTCCTCCTTCTTCCCGCCCTCCGCTGGGTTTGCGGCTCACACCTTCCCACCCCCTGAATTCTTGCGCTCCGGGTCACCAGCGTCGCCCGTCCACCGTGCGGGAGCCAGGGGCAGGGGGCGCAGCGGGG
>NW_012105886.1:131769-139178 GCF_000951045.1 Mandrillus leucophaeus
CCTCCAGGCCGGGGAGGGCGACGCCCGGGGTTTTCGAGAGGTGGTTCCCCCTCTTCCCGACTTCGCACATGCAAATCTCCACCCCCGCGCCAGCGCGGAGGGGGAAGTGCGGCTGCGGCAGAGCCTGTCTTCTTCTATAATTCCTCTATTTGCATACGGGGACCCCCCCACCCGGCTGATTTTTTCCTCTTTCTATCTAAATTGCGAGGGTACTGTGAACTTTACGTCTTTTACCTACTGAAACCCGTTTAAACTCAAAAGGTCCGTACTTCCAGGTCGTTGTCTCATTACGCAGTGCGCTGAAGTTTAGTGGACACTGTATCCTGAGATTTCACACAGATACCAAGAAAGGGGAAAATGGAGCAAACATTTAGTGCATTAAAGGACCTAGGATAACTTCGTTTCCTTCATTTGAATAGTACCTGCTATGCGTCAGATAATGTCTATACCTAATCTATGACGTATTTATTATTCCTAATTGTATAGATGAAGTATTCGGGGTTCAGAGAAGTTACTTCAACATACAGCACTTCCAAATGCTGGTAAGAAAAGGCACAGTTTAAAAAAGCCAGGGTTGTCTGACTCCAAAGCTCCATACCCTTGCCCCATCCCTTACTAGTTAAAATAAGTACGGAGAGGGAATGGGGAGTATCAGCCTGCCATACAAGTGCCCAAAACTGGGGGACCCAGGTGGGCAAATAATTAAAAATATCCCGCCAACTCCAAAGTATTCTTTCCACGAAATGCACAATGTACAACAAAAGAATGAAACAGTTTTATTATTGGATACGTACTAAAACATACCATGATGCACATCACAGGCAATCCACTGAAGAGGGTGCAAAGACCAAAAAAAAAAGAAACCTAATCCTTTCATATGGTCAGGCACATACAATCCATTATATACCTGTTAATTGTCTTTATCCAAAGGAAAATAATGGAAAGTTGTATCTTGGAGCCAAGAGCCAAGGCTTAAACCCCCCTAGAGACAGAGACGTGGAGCACCATCCTTGATGTTCACTTTCCAAGAGATGGCTCCAAGGCCCCCAAGAAAGACCTTCTGAGGATGCAAAACTAGCAAGAGGCTTATTTAGCTTTTTAAAACATGTACATACCTTTCAAAGAGATGGAAAACATTTTCAATTCTCTGAAGGAATTTCAAAATGAAAAGTGACTGAGGGAGAGGAATGTTCTGAGGAGGTGACATTTGAGCTGAGTCCTCAGTATAAGAAAGAGCTGGCCGGGTGCGGTGGCTCACGACTGTAATCCCAGCACTTTGGGAGGCTGAGGCAGGTGGATCACGAGGTCGGGAGTTCAAGACCAGCCTGGCCAAGATGGTGAAACTCCGTCTCTACTAAAAATACAAAAATTAGCCAGGCGTGGTGGCAGGCTCCTTGTAACCCCAGCTACTCGGGAGGCTGAGGCAGAGAATTGCTTGAACCTGGGAGGCGGAGGTTGCAGTGAGCCAAGATCATGCCACTTGCACTCCAGCCTGGGTGACACAGTGAGACTCTGTCTCAAAAAAAAAAAAATGCCATTCACAGGGAGATTCAGGGAAAGAACATTCCAGCTGGGGGAACAGCAGGCAGCAGGTCCTTGAGGAAAGAGCACAGTCAAGAATTGTCCCTCATCCTCACGACCTTCAAATGTCTCACCAAACATTCACATTTGTGTAGTTGAAATGCCTATTTGAATAATATATGGTTAGAACACAACTCCCTTTCATATATAAATATACAATATTTTTGTATGGTTTTAATATACACTGAATTTCCCAGGAATACAAATACTGTATAAATTGAAGACAGACTGTTTTATTTAAAAAGTTTTAAAAGTTGGAAAATTGTAACTCTTGACAGCTCATCAATACAACACAGTATGCCAGGTGTGGTGGCTCACACCTGTAATCCCAGTACTTTGGGAGGCCGAGGTGGGTGGATTACCTGAATTCAGGAGTTCAAGACCAGCCTGGGCAACATGGTGAAACCCTGTCTCTACTAAAAATACAGAAATTAGCTGGGCGTGGTGGTGTGCACCTGTAATGCCAGCTACTCGGGAGGCTGAGGCACGAGAATCGCTAGAACCGGGCTGGCGGTGGTTGCAGTGAGCCGAGATCGTGCCATTGTACTCTAACCTGGGTGACAGAGCTAGACTCTGTCTTGGGGGAAAAAAAAAAATACAACACAGTAATATCAGGCTGCATTTGCAGCACTTGCATTCACACTGATTCTAGGTACAAGTACAAACATCTGCCAACTTCATTGTGTCTTTTTTTTTTTTTTTTTTGGAGACAGGGTCTCGCTCTGTCACCAAGGCTGGAATGCACTGGCATGAACACAGCTCACTGAAGCCTCCATCTCCTAGGCTCAAGCTATCCTCCTCCTCCTACCTCAGCCTCCCAAATAGCTGGGACTACAGGCATGTGCTACCACACCCGGCCCATTATAGCTTTTTTTTTTTTTTTAAAGAGACGGGGTCTTGCTACATTGCCCAGGCTGGTCTCGAACTCCTGAGCTCAAGCAATCCTGCCTCAGCCTCCCAAAATGCTGGGATTACAGGCATGAGCCACTGCATCTGGCCATATTATGTCTTTTAATGTAGTTATGCCCAAGTATTTACATACTGAGGTTGATATTATTTTCCTATAAATTGCTTTCTTTTTATTTATTAGTATTGCTGTTAGAATATTATTTTTATTTATTTGAAAATGTTCATGTAAAGTAGATTATGAATTTCATTTCAAGCTACTAAAGGGGATGTTACAAATATATGTTATAAAATAGTAGGCACTGATCTGAAAGGGCAGAGAACCTTTAGAACTCTTGATACTAAAGAACTTACCTTAAATATATGAAAAAAAATTTTTTAATGATGCAGCAGTCAAAAAGTCACAATTCTCCAGGAAACAAACAAATCTGATTAGCAAATGGATGTGTTCTGAGTCTGTGATCCCAGAATATGAAAAAGTAAGAGTGAGGGATCAGGAGTGAAATTGCTCCATATGAGATTTTTTTCCTTGTTGAAAGAACAAGACACCCATCATTAAACTGAATGGATACAGTTGTAACAGTTTCAGAATAAAATCAAACGTTGTGGTCACCACAGGCTCGTAGAACTGGAACAAACATATATTATTTTGGCAGTCTTGAGCTTTCCCAGGCAGGAACTAAAGGTGACTGAAGTCATCATCCTAGGGACATGCTAGTATTTGTTTGGGTCTCTTAGTGTGGGGCATGGATAAAATAATGTGTGCTCAGAATCTGCAGTAGTTACAGGCCAAGGCTGAAGCCTAATGGAGAACAGGGCTCAGAGAAGCCTTGTTAGAGTGTCACCAAGGAGAGAGTCTTTGTAACCCACCACCCGGATTAAGATACAGAATGCTTTCAGCCACTCAAAAGGCTGCCTCAGGGCTGCTTCTAGTCAATATCCACCCCCAGAAGGCACCGGATATTCTGACCTCCTTGACAATAATTAGTTGTATCTGTTTTTAAACTTGATATAAATGGAGTCATGCAGTGTATACTCTTTAAGTATGACTTTCTCACTTAACATTATGTTTATGTGTCATGTCCATACTGTGTGACAGTAGTACATTCATTATTGGGGAGAAATCCATTGTATGAATATAGCACATTTCATTCATCCAGTCTGTTGATAAATATTTGAGTTGTGTCCACATTGTTGTCCATCTTTTGGTGGATATAAGCACTTATTTCTGTTGGTTTACACCCAGGAGTAGTACTGCTGGATCATATGATAAATCTATGTTAGTTTTAGTAGACACTGCCAGTTTTCCAAGGTTGTTGTACCAAATTATATTCCCACAAAAAAAAAGAGGCTGGGCGTGGTGGCTCACGCCTGTAATCCCAGTACTTTGGGAGGCCAAGGTGGGCGGGTCACCTTAGGTCGGGAGTTCAAGACCAGCCTGACCAACATGGAGAAATCCTGTCTCTACTAAAAATACAAAATTAGCCCTGCATGGTGGCGCATGCCTGTAATTCCAGCTACTTGGGAGGCTGAGGCAGGAGAATCGCTTGAACTCGGGAGGCAGAGGTTGCAGAGAGCCAAGATCGTGCCATCGCATTCCAGCCTGGGAGACAAGGGCGAAACTCCGTCTAAACAAACAAACAAACAAACAAGATAATTCAATTTGTTTCACCAACACTTGGTATTGTCCTTTTAATTTTAGCCATTCTGATGGAGGTGTAGCAATACCTTCTTGTGGTTTTTATATACATTTTCCTGATAACTAGAGATGCTGAACCCTTTTTTTGTTTTTTGTTTTGTTTTGTTTTGTTTTTGGAGACAGAGTCTCACTTTGTCTCCCAGGCTGGAGTGCAGTGGCGCAATCTCAGCTCACTGGAACCTCCGCCTCCCAGGTTCAAGCGATTCTTCTGCCTCCACTTCCTGAGTAACTGGGACTACAGGCACGCCCACCGCACGTGGCTAATTTTTGTATTTTTTGGGTTTTTTTTTTAATTTTTTTTTTTTTTTTTTGTATTTTTAGTAGAGACAGGGTTTCTCCGTGTTGGTCAGACTAGTCTCGAACTCCTGTCCTCAGGTGATCCGCCTGACTTGGCTTCCCAAAATGCTGGGCGTACAGGCGTGAGCCACCACGTCTGTCTGTATTTTTTTTTTTTTTTTTTATAAGAGACAGGGTTTCACCATATTGGCCAGGCTGGTCTCCAACTCCTGACCTTGTGATCTGCCCCCGTTCGCCTTCCAAAGTGCTGGAATTACAGGTGTGAGCCACTGCACCTGGCCAAGATACTGAACACCTTTGTACAGATTTATTAGTCATTTGGCTATCTTCCTTTGCAGAGTACCTGTTTCAGTCTTTTGTCCATTAAAAAAAAAATTGGGGCTGGGCACTTTGGGAGGCCGAGGCAGGCGGATCACGAGGTCGGTAGTTCGAGACTAGCCTGACCAACATGGTATAACCCCGTCTCTACTAAAAATACAAAATTTAGCCGGCTGTGGTGGCACGCACATGTAATCCCAGCTGCTCAGGAGGCTGAGGCAGGAGAATCACTTGAACCTGGGAGGAGGAGGCTGCAGTGAGCCGAGATCACACCATTGCACTCCAAACTGGCGACAAAGTGAGACTCATCTAAAAAAAAAAAAAAAATCGGATTATCTATCTTTTTCTTATCGATTTGTAGACATTCTTTATGCATTCTGGATATGAGTATATCAGGTGGGTTCTTTGGGAAGCAAGTACCAATATGAAATTAACAATGCAAGAGATTTATCGGGAGTAACATCTATGAAAGATAAAGGGGAAAGAAAAAAGTTACAGGCAGAGAAAATCTTAAGATGCAGGTCTGACACTGGTGAAAAGAAATGGGAAAGGAAGGTAAATTTGGTAGAAAGAGAGTGAGATGAGAGTGCATCTTTGAGGAAGTCTCAGTAAATCCAATGGGGAGCTCTAACACAAACACTGTGCACAGAGCTAGTGAGTCCGTATACTACCTCTGTGCTTATAATTGGCTAGGTGGCTCCGAGGAAATTTGTGGCCTTGGCTTGAAAGCTAAGGCAGATCCCCTCTAGAATGGAGATCTGAGCAGAGCACCTCTATGAATGCCACAGAGTTGTTATCAAATATATGCATTGCAAGTATCCTCTCCTAGTATGTGGCTTGCCTTTTCGTTATTTTAGAGAAGTTTTTAACTTAATTAAGTCTGATATATTTTCTTTGATAGTGTTTTACATGTAATGTTAGAGAACTCTTCTTGGACTGAGGTTATGAAACTATTTTCGTATGTTTTCTTCTAAAAGTTTTATAATACTCAGTAATATTTAACGGAGGCTCTGAAAAACATCTGCTGAATTCTCTCTGTTCCACAGCTAAAGGCCCTGGCTTTGCAAACACACAGGCCTGGATTTGAATCTTAACTCGTCCTAGATTGTTAGCTGTGAGACTCTGGGCAAGTCCCTTAGCCTCTCTGTGCCTGTTTGCTTATCTGTAAAATAGGGGTAGTAATATGGTACCTACCTCACAGGCTTCTTGTGAGGACTAATTGTGATCACTAATACAAAGTGCCTGACACAGGGAAAGCACTCAAAAATGTTGGCAGGTTTTTTTCCTGTTTTACTATAAAAATTATTGGGACCAGACATGGTGGCTCATGCCTGTAATCCTAGCACTTTGGGATGCAAAGGTGGGAGGATCACTTGAGCCAGGAGTTCAGGACCAGCCTGGACAACAAAGTGAGACACCATCTCTACAAAAGATTTTTTTTTTTTTAATTAGTCAGGTGTGGTGGCACATACCTGTGGTTCCAGCTACTTGCAAGGCTGAGGAGGGAGGATTGCTTGAGCCTAGGAGGTCAAGGCTACAGTGAGCTATGATCCTTGCACTGCATTCCAGCCTGGGCAACAGAGTAAGACCCGTCTCAAAAAAGAAAAAAAAATTCAAATATACAGCCAAACTGAAAAATTTTTTCGGGGAACATATGTATACCCACTAACTGGATTCCACCACTAACATTTTACTGCACTTGCCTTATCACCTGTTTATTTTTCCATCCCTCTGTCTATCCATTCATCTATCTGGTTTTTAAAAATGTATTTCAAAATAAGTTGCAGACACTGGTACTCTTCCCTCTGAATACGTGGACATGTATAACAGTGATTCTTACACTTTAATAACCACCAGAATGATTGTATTTGTTGGATTCAATGGTGTTCTCCCTCAGATAATTCTAGATAAATGGCCAAATTTCGTCTTTGATACCTGCTTTATCTGAGTTACCTGTCTTCCGTTATGTAGTTTATGTAGATACTTTACATCAATTTAAGCCACACGGTTCTCTTACAAAAAATTAGACCTGATCAAGAGTACCCTGTAGTCCCAATTAGCGTACTACAAGTCACTGCCCAACTCTCTGTAGTGAGGAGGTGTCCTTCCACTATTAAGGACAAATAGCTGCAACAGCTGGGTTCGACCACTGTAAGTGAATTTCACCAGTGCTGTTGGCCAAACCCCACTCCTGCTCTCCTGTTTACTTACTGCATTAGTATTGTTTGAGATCTCTGAAACTCACGTGATTTATAAGGTTGTAAAAGACAAAACTAAGGGCAAAACAAACAAAAAAACCATAAAGAATGAGAGTTGGGGCCGGGCGCGGTGGCTCACGCCTGTAATCCCAGCACTTTGGGAGGCTGAGGCGGGCAGATCACGAGGTCAGCAGATCGAGACCATCCTGGCTAACATGGTGAAACCCCGTCTCTACTAAAAATACAAAAAAATTAGCCGGACATGGTGGTGGATGCCTGTAGTCCCAGCTACTCGGGAGGCTGAGGCAGGAGAATGGCATGAACCTGGGAGGCGGAGCTTGCAGTGAGCCAAAATCACGCCCCTACACTCCAGCCTGGGAGACAGAGCAAGACTCCATCTCAAAAAAAAA
>NW_012105886.1:139228-224959 GCF_000951045.1 Mandrillus leucophaeus
AAAAAAAAAAAAAAAAAATGAGAGTCGGGTGTGGTGGCTCACCCATGTAATCCCAGCATTTGAGACTGAGACTTGAGACCAGGAATTGGAGACCAGCCTGGGCAGCATAGCGAGACCCCCATCTGTACAAAAAAAAAAAATCCAGATGTGGGGGCGTGCACCTGTAATATTAGCTACTTGAGAGGCTTAGGTGGGAGAATCACTTGAACCCAGGAGTTTGAGACTGCAGTGAGCTTTGAACACACCACTGCACTCCAGCCTGGATGACAGAGCAAGACCCTGTCTCTTAAAAAAATTTCATAAATAGTTCGGCATGTGGCAGCAGACCCAGATCCTGTCATCAGTTTTGCCTGCTGTCCCTCCTATCTAACACAAGTTCATGTGCTGCCATCTTTAAAGCACACTTTAGGGGAAAGGGATAGTCCCTAAAGTAAAAACTATACCTCTGAGGAAACCTGCACCACTCACCTATTTTCATTTAAGGAACTGAAACATAAGATTAATGAACACCCAGAGAAATGAAATCTTAGTACATAAAAACTCCAAAAAGCATTCATAAGATACCCATTGTTAAAAATTTTCTTGGCTGGGCGCGGCGGCTCACGCCTGTAATCTTGACACTTTGGGAGGCTGAGGCAGGAGGATTGCTTGATCCCAGGATTTCTAAACCAGCCTGGGCAACATAGCAAAACCCTGTCTCTATTAAAAAAAAAAAAAAAAATTGGCGGGTCGTGGTGGCTCACGCCTGTAATCCTAGCACTTTGGGAGGCCGAGGCGGGCATATCACTTGAGGTCAGGAGTTTGAAACCAGTTTGGCCATCATGGTGAAACCCCATCTCTACTAAAAATACAAAAAATTAGCGGGGCATGGTGGTGCATGCCTGTAATCCCAGCTACTCAGGAGACTGAGGCAGGAGAATCACTTGAACCTGGGAGGCAGAGATTGCAGTGAGCCGATCTCGTGCCACCGCACTCCAGCCTGGGCAACAAAGCGAGACTACATCTCAAAAAAAAAAAATCTCTTTTTAATCTTTTATTTATATTGTGTAGGCCCTATACTGTGGTATGCTAGTTTTGCGTATATAGCACTGCTTAGAAGTGTGACACAGTGTGCTGACTTGGGTTTCTCTAACTATAGTAATATCTGATGTGTCACAACCATGAGATCCAGTGATTACTTGTTCCGATTTAGAATTAACATTTTTCAGAACGAGTAATGAAGTCATCATCACCTTCAAGTCATATGGTGCCTCTTTTATGTCTCAACAGGAGAGAGTTCAATTTTAAGGTTGGAAGGAACCCTATAGATCATTTAGTTCATCTCCCTCGTTTTACACATGAGGAAAATGAGGCACGGAAAGTGTAAGTACCTTGCCCATGTTCATTAGCTAGTTAATTGTTGAGTTGAGACTTGAAACCAGACCTCCAGACTCTCTGTTTCTTTTTCACTGTGTCACATCACCTTTCAAAATATGACCTGAGCTGTAAAGCAATATAACTGGCAGCCATAATCTTACTAATAAAAATGCAAATATATGAAGGTTTAGCATTCACAGGCTCCATATCTTTTAAGACTCTCATGTCTTTTGCCAAAAAGTCTCAATTCAATACCTGTATGGGAAAAGTAAAAATCAGTGCGTTTACTTTTTTAATTAAAGGCATTGGCTGTGTCTTGTTCATCTTTTATTCCCTAGAGTGGCTAGTATAGTGCCTTGAGCATTGTAGATGCTCATTAAATGCCAAATAAAATATAAATTATTACACATTGAATCACTCCAGTATTGATTGGAGTGACAATGTATCACCACTGGGCATTAGATACCACCAAGAAAAAAAAAAGAGACACAAGGCTCAACTCCTGCCCAAAGTGATAACTATGCCTGCAGAGAGGTATGATAGTGATTATATTAAGACAGGTATCAAAATCATGGATTAGTGTCATGAAAGCAGGCAAGCTGGGCCAACTGGTTACTAAGTTCATATGTATATTTTACTTATTTATTTTTAGATTGAGATGAGATTTCAGTATGTTGCCCAGGGCTGGTCTCAAACTCCTGGGCTCGAGCAGCCCTCCCACCTCAGCCTGCCAAAGTGCTGGGAATACAGGCATGAACCACTGCTCCCGGACCTAAATTCTTTAATAACATTCAAAGTCTTTGATTTTTTGCTAAAATATGTTTATTTTTAAATTACAACCTAAAAAAAATACACATATAAAACATTAAAGAAAGGCTGGGCATAGTGACTCACACCTGTAATCCCAGCACTTTGGGAGACCATGGTGGCAGGATCAGTTGAGGCCAGGAGTTCAAGACCAGCCTGGGCAACATAGTGAGACCCTGTCTCTATAAAACAAAACAAGTAAACAAAATTAAGTAAAGATTGGAGAAAAGAAGAAAACTCACCTATAATTCTACCTCAGTAATACAGACATCACCTACATGCATGTGTGAGTATGTTTGTATGTGTTGTCTTCTAGAGCTTTTTCATATGCAGGCTTTGGTTTATTATTTCTTCTATTACTTGATCATGGTAAAAAAAATTAAGGCAGAGAAAATGAAAGTCAAGTAAAATGACCAACCCTATGCAAAAAATAACCAAGAGTAATAATTTGGAGTATATCCTTGTGTAACTTTTATTGTATATTTTATATCACTATAGATCATATATATATAAACTTTGGTAGCCTGGATTTTTCTTTCATGCCATAGACTTTTTTTTTTCTTTTTAGAGACCAGCTGTCACCCTGCAATGGCACAGTCACAGCTCACTGTAGCTTCAAATTCCTGGGCTCAAGTGATTCTCCTGCTTCAGCGTCATGAGAAGCTGGGATTACAGGGACAAGCCACCATATCTGGCTAATTTTACAATTATTTTTGTAGAGATGGGGTCTCCCTATGCTCGCTGGGCTCGTCTCGAACTCCTGGATTAAAGCAGTCCTCCTGCTTTGACCTCCCATAGTGCTGAGGTTATAGGCATGAGCCATCGCGCCTGACCTGGATTTTATACTGAGCCCTATAAGGAAGGAGGTTGTCTAGAGAATAGATATCCTAGGAAACTGAGAATGGTTCCAAGGCTTGTAGGTCCTAATCAGCTTAAAGAACAGATTTTATATAACCAGGGAGTTGAAAAATTGGAAAAATAGGAAATTATGAGCAGGAGGTTGGGCTTTCTAAGTTATTGCATAAAAAAACCAGGCTTATATTTAGATATCTACTACCATTGAGATTGAAGACAAGCATCACTTTCATGTAATAATAGTTACGGCAAACTATCAAAAAGTCTAATGAGATTTAAAATATATTAAACCTAATTTTGGATATTCCAGATGAGATATTTTCATTTTCTTTTCTTTTCTTTCTTTTTTTTTTTTTTTTTGAGATGGAGTTTCCCTTTCGTTGCCCAGGCTGGAGTGCTGTGACGTGATCTCAGCTTGCTGCAACCTCTGACTCCCTGGTTCAAGCAATTCTCCTGCCTCAGGCTCCCGAGTAGCTGAGATTACAGGCACGCGCCACCATGCCCAGCTTATTTTTTTTTATTTTTTATTTTTAGTAGAGACAGGGTTTCACTGTGCTGGCCAGGATGGTCTCAATCTCCTGACCTCGTGACCCGCCTGCCCCTACCTCCTAAAGTGCTGGGATTACAGGCTTTGGGAGCCACCACACCCAGCTGAAATGTTTTCATTTTCACAGTAAATGTGTACGTCTTTATTTTTACTTAGTGCTTAACTAAAAGTGATAGATCAGGTTGGGTGTGGTGGCTAATGCCTGTAATCCCAGCACTTTGGGAGGCCGAGGCAGGGAGATCACTTGAGGTCAGGAGTTTGAGACCAGCCTGGCCAACCTGGTAAAACCCTATCTCTACCAAAAATATAAAAAATTAGCCAGGTGTGGTGGTGCGTGCCTATAATCCCAGCTACTTGGGAAGCTGAGGCAGGATAATTGCTTGAACCCGGGAGGCGGAAGTTGCAGTGAGCCAAGATCATGCCACTGCCCTCCAGTCTGGGCAACAGAGCGAGACTCCATCTCAAAAAAAAAAAAAGGTGATAGATCAATATTATAAATAATAAACTTATACTTTCCTATTATTGGGTATATTTTGAATATATTTTTTTGCCTTAGACTTTTGAAACAATCTTGGTCACATTACTTATTATTATTTATTTTTTTGAGACAGAGTCTCACTCTGTTGTCCAGGCTGGAGTGCAGTGGCACAATCTTGGCTCACTGCAACCTCCACCTCCCAGATTTAAGTGATTTTCAATACCTCAGCCTCCTGAGTAGCTGGGACTACAGGCATGTGCCATCTCGCCTGGCTAATTTTTGTATTTTTTGTAGAGACGGGTTTTCACCATGTTGGCCAGGCTGGTCTCAAACTCCTGACCTCAGGTGATGTGCCTGCCTTGGCCTCCCAAAGTTCTGGGATTCCGTGTGCAGCCTGGAATAGGTTTTTGCTATGGTTTGAATGTGTCCCTCAAAATTCATGTGTTGGAAGCTAATTCCCAATGTGATAATATTAAGAGGTGGGGCCTTTAAGAGATGATTAAGTCATAAGGGTAGTGCCTTTATGGATGGGATTAGGGCCCTTATAAAAAGACTCAGGCCAGGCGCGGTGGCTCACGCCTGTAATCCCAGCACTTTGGGAGGCCGAGACGGGTGGATCACGAGGTCAGGAGATCGAGACCATCCTGGCTAACACGGTGAAACCCCGTCTCTACTAAAAATACAAAAATTAGCCAGGCATGGTGGTGCGCACCTGTAATCCCAGCTACTTGGGAGGCTGAGGCACGAGAATCACTTGAACCTGGGAGGTGCAGGTTGCAGTGAGCTGAGATCCGGCCCCTGCACTCCAGCCTGGGCGACAAAGCGAGACTCCGTCTCAAAAAAAAAAAAAAAAAAGACTCAAGGTTGAAGGGGGAGCTCTCTTGCACTCTTACATGTGATGACACGCCAAGAAGGTCCTTGCAAGATGTCAGCACCTTGATCTTGGACTTCCCAGCCTCCAGAACTATGAGACAATTAATTTCTGTTCTTTATAAATTACTCAAAAGTCTCCAATATTCTGTTATAGCGGCTCAAATGAACTGAAATAGTTTTTTTGTTTTGTTTTTTTTCCCACTCATAAAAAGGGACACTCAGGAATTTACTAGACTTTGCTGTGTCTGCATGTGACAAGTAAACCACAGAAGCCATTTTAAGACAATGAGTTAAAAATAAAGCCACCGTGGGCTGGGTGCAGTGGCTCACGCCTGTAATCTCAGCACTTTAGGAGGCCAAGGCAGGCAGATCACTTGAGGCCAGGAGTTCAAGACCAGCCTGGTCAACATGGCGAAACCCCATTTCTACTAAAAATACAAAAATTAGCCAGGCATGGTGGTGCGCACCTGTAATCCCAGCTACTTGGGAGGCTGAGGCACGAGAATCACTTGAACCTGGGAGGTGCAGGTTGCAGTGAGCCAAGATCATGCTACTGCATTCCAGCCTGGGTGACAGAGTGAGACCCTTTCTCAAAAAATAAAAATAAAGCCACCATGCTGAAGATGTTAGAGCAGAAAGAACTGGAAGAAATCTGAGTTTTTGGTGACATGATTAGCTGCTGAATTAGAACCATCCTACCTCAGACTCTTTGTTATATGAGATAACACATTTACATTATGATTTAAATCAGTTGAGTTTCCTGTTATTTGCAGCCCAAAATAAGAGAGATCCAACTATCCCTAAAAGAGAGACAGCCTGGCTGAGGTCTGAGCTCCTGAAAAATGGTCTCCACCATGTATTTCCTTAAACTGAGCATTTAATTCTATCAATCTTCAGACATAGTACTTTAATTTTCACTTCCTGTATTACACTTAACAGTTACCGTATGCGTACTGTTGCTCAAGACCACTGGCGGATTCAGAAATAGAACACAGTGCCTAGGTCAAAATGGAAGTTTACAACTTTAATGAAGCCCTTTGACAGAGTACAGGAAATCAAAGTCAACCAAACAGGAAGTAGATAGAGCAGAACAGAGCAGCCGGAAATATTTGGGCCTGGCACAAGAATTGGTCTATATAGAGAACACCTATAAAACAAACAATATTTAGAGCTGAAATCTTTAAATTTGTAAACACTTAAAGGGGATCATTTAAAGAAGAAGAAAAACAAGGAAGTAAACGGAAGACAGAAATGTCTCTTGCCAGAGTACTTATTGCGTAAACCAAAGAATGTTTCTGCACAGCTTGTAGCAGTTTTAAAACATTATTTAACTTAATTAATTAATTTCTTTTCAAGGCAGGGTATTGCACTATCTCCCAGGCAGGAGAGCAGTGGTGCAATCACTGCTCACTGCAGCCTCCACCTTGTGGGCTCAAGCAGTCCTCCCACCTTAGCCCCCCAAATAGCTGGGACCACATTAGGTGCACGCCACTAGGCCCAGCTAATTTTAGTTTTAAAACATACCTGCAAATTCCTTGTTCTTCCCCCCATGAAGAGGTGAACTTTGTGGCCCTCCCTTTGATTTTGGGCCAAACATTAGTGACTCGTTGACCAGTAGGGTATGGCAGAAATGATTCTGTGTGACCTTCTGGACTCAGTCAAAAAAGGTGGTACAGATTCTCCCTGGTTCTCTGTACCCTGCATTAGAGCCTTGAGCCACTGTCTAAGAAGCATCACTACCCTGAGACCACCATGCTGCTAGGAAGCACAAATTAACTCATGTAAACAGATCACATGGAGAGGCCCTGACATCCCAAGCTCTCCCAATGCCTGCTTTTCCATCTACTGCCACTGCATGTGAGACGTTAAGTCAGAACCACCGAGTGGAGCTCTTCCTGAATTCCTGACCCACAGAAACCATGAGATAATAAAATGATTGTTGTTGTTTTAAGCCAGTAAGCTTTGGGGTGGATTGTTATGCAGCAATAGATAACCGGAACAGTAGATGAGGTTATTTAAATGCTATGGCTCTTTAATAAGTAAGGAAAGAACTCAAGGACCCATTAAAAGTCATTATAACTAATTACTATAACCATCAAGATGAAGTGGTAGCTTCCAGTCAGAGGACCTGTTAGCAATAATAAAAGCAAATGATTATTGGTGAGGCCAAGCATGGTTTAAAAAAAAAAATCTCGATTCTGAAAGAACAAAGAACACTTTAGTTAAAATGAAATATTTAAATACTATGCCATATTTCTCAAGGGCAATTTGTGCAAGCAATTTTCTTTTTACCACTTTTTCTCCCCATTTCAGAGATTCATATTATCTATAAGCTATAACAGATATTTGGGCTGATTCCTGACATATCATAACTTAGCAACTCAAAAAGCTACAAGCTGGGAGATTGAGGACTCCTATGCACTGAGTACCACTTTCTTGGCCTTTGGATATTCAATCATTTAACATTTCTGTAAGGGAAATGTAGCCAGTGGGACCCTATCTGTGGGATAAATTCCGTGATGGAAAAGATAGGATGTCAGAAGTGTCAAAGACTCCTAAGACTCGCACAGTATTGATTCTTGTTTTAAAGTATTAAAAGAATATAAATAAAAACTAAGAGCAGTCAAAGCAAATACAGAAAAGTAACATGGAAAATGTATATGTAATGTCCACAGTGGGCAAATCCATACACAGAAAGTAGATGAGTGATTGCCTGGGGCTGGGGGTACATGGGGTCTGACTACTAAGGAATTTCTTTATGGAGTGCTGAAAATGTTCTAAAATTAATTGTAATGATGGTTGTAAAACTGAATTTACTAATATCCATTAAATTGTGTACTTTAAGTGCATGAACTGCACGGATGAATTTCATGATGTGTGAATTATATCTCAATAAAGCTGCTATAAAAAAAGTAACTGGAAAATTATATAAGATGAAAACAGATTAAAAAATAGATCCTTTTTATCATAATAAAAATGTTTCTACTGATGCTTAGAAATTCCCTGGCTAAATGAGTAGGTGAAACAGATTCCTCTAGAGAAGAGTTCAGCAAACTTTTTCTCTAATAGGCCACATAGAAAATACTTTGTAGCCTGGGCAACATAGCAAGACCCCATCTCTACAAAAAAAATTTTTAAATTAGCTGGGTATGGTCACCTGTGCCTGTAGTCCTAGCTACTTGGGAGGCTGAGGTGGGAGGATTCTTTGAACTCAGGAACTGGAGGTTATAGTAAGCTATAATCAGTGCCACTGCACTCCAGCCTGGGCAACAGAGACTCTGTCTCTATTTTTTAAAAAAGAAAATATTTTAGGATTTATGGGTGTGTTAGTCCATTCTCACACTGCTACTAAAGACATACCTGAGACTGGGTAATTTATAAAGGAAAGAGGCTTAATTGACTCACAGTTCAGTATGGCTGGAGAAGCCTCAGGAAACCTACAATCAGGGCAAAAGGAGAAGCAAACACATCCTTCTTCACATGGTGTCAGGAAGGAGAAGTGCTAAGCAAAGGGGGAAAAGCCCCTTATAAAACCATCAGATCTGTAAGAACTCTCTATCGTGAGAACATCCTGGGGCTAACTGTCCCCATGATTCAATTACCTCCCACTGGGTTCCTCTACAACAGATGGGCATTATGGGAAGTACAGTTCGAGAAGAGATTTGGGTAAGGACATGGACAAACTATATCCGTGGGCCAAGAGGCAAAATTGTGGATACTACATAGGTCCTCATATAACAAGAGAAAACAAACTTCTGCACATTTTTAATTGATGAAATTAAAAATGTAACAATAATTGGGTACAATTTTTTGTAATAGAAGTCTGCTAATGAGAAGACAGATTCCTTTTCCGGGGATAACATTTTGCTTAACTGATGTTTAAAGTTGGTGTTTCCTATCATCAGATTGACTGCAAATGTTATTCTGAAAAAAATAATTCCTAGTTCACGGGTCATACAAAATCAGGCAGTGGGCTGGATTTGGCCCATGGGCTATAGTTTGCCACCCTGTGCTCTAAAGGAATAAATTCCTAAAGGTTGATACATTCATTTCTTAGGGCTTCTGTAACAAAGTATCACAAACTAAGTGGCTTGAAATAACAGAAATGTATTGTCTCACAGTTCTAGAGGCCAAAAGCCTTAAAGCTAAGTGTTGGCAAGGCTTTTCCCCTCCAAAGGCTCTAGAGGAGGATGCTTCCTTTCCTCTTCCAGCTTTTAGTAGCCTCAGGTGTTCCTTGGCTTGTTGCAGCACAGCTCAAATCTCTGCCTCTGTCTTTATATGGTCTTCTTCCCTCTGTGTCTGTGTCTGTGTTTTGTCTCATCTTCTTCTAAGAACACCAGTCATATACTAATTCAGTATGATCTCTTTTTTTTTTTTTTTGAGACGGAGTCTTGCTCTGTCTCCCAGGCTGGAGTGCAGTGGCGCAATCTCGGCTCACTGCAACCTCTGCCTCCTGGGTTCAAGTGATTCTCCTGCCTCAGCCTCCCGAGTAGCTGGGATTACAGGTGTCTGCCACTGCTAATTTTTGTATTTTTTAATAGAGATGGGGCTTTGCCATGTTGGCCAGGCTGGTCTCGAGCTCCGACCTCAGGTGATCCCCCACCTCGGCCTTCCAAACTGCTGGGATTACAAGTGTGAGCCACCACTCCTGGCCTGATCTCATCTTAACTAACTATATCTGAGATTCTAGAGATCTCAGTTTGTTTCTTTGGTTTGTTTTCACTTTAAAACTTTTTAAAACAATATAATGTATAAAGATTCTAGTAACACCCACCACTCCCAAAAGAAGAAAATGATAAAGCTCACAAATTCGAAATCCATCCCTGTTTGTGCCATCAGAATCTGGGACGTCTCAGTAGGGTAAGGTTTGGAGTTTTTATGGATTGTCTTATGTGCACCAGAAGGGTAGCTAGAAACATCAGGCCACACCTGTAATTTAACTTTCTTGAGAGAGAGGGGATAAACTCTTGAAAGCAGAGATGCCTTTTAACCTGTGAGACTGTTGTGTATGCTGTATTTCCCAGTAGACCGTGGACAGGTGGGAGCAGCACAGTTGTCTCAAGGATTTCCTCTTTATGACTGAGACTTCAATGGTTAAAATTTGAAAAAAAAAGAGAATTTCCTCTTTAATGATTTTATCTTCAACTGAGCAATTTTATTGTTCAAAGGAGTACTTTGCAGTCATAAAATCATGAACTGTTCACATTAGAAGAAACCTCCCTTCCTCTAGCTTAACAGATGAAGAAACTGAGGCTCAAAGTGAAAAAACTATGGGCTCAAGATCATTCATTCATTCAACAGATGTGTATTAAACAACCACCACAAGGCAGGCTATGTACTAGACCCTGAGACCTAGAAGTGAACAAAGTGGACACAGTTCCAATTCGGAAGGAGCTTCAAGTCTACAGGAGATACAAAGTGACCATATATCGATAATGGTGACAAGTGTTACACAGGACAAGTGCAGGAGCTGGAGCCCAGGCGAGGAATGAAAGGGCCGGACTGGGGATGTGGGAGCTGATGGAGCTTTCTGGGCAGATGGAACTGGAATGGAATGTTTGATGTTCTGAGGTGGAGAGGAGTAAGGCGTTTCAAGGAATCGAGAAGGCCAGTGTGTCTGGAGTGCCGTTTGTGAAGACGATTTAGTTATTCATGAGGCAGGCCAAGGGTAAGATCCTGAAGGGCCTTTTAAGCTATGGTGAGCCCTTGGACTTTATCCTTAAAAAAACTTTTTTTTTCCTCTTACTCTCCTTCCCAATGGAGTTTATCGTATGACCAGTTGGGAGCCCTAAAAGCTTCTAAGCAGAAGACTATCATGCTCAGATTTGATTTTAAAACATGCAAAAGGCCTTAGATACTGATTAAAGAATGGTTGAGAGTTCAGGGAAGAAGAAAGCTGAACTCATAGGACTATAAGTTAATACTATGTCCAGGCAAGAGTTGATGATGGCTTGTACTAGGGTATAGCTATGATGGTGGAGAGTAGTGGATGGATTGGATAAATGATCTGTTCATAGGATCTACCATATCTGAAAAATTAATATATATAAGGGTGAAAAAAAAGGTGTCAAGAATGACTTTCAGGTTTGGGGCATGAGCAGCGGTATGGAGAGTGGTACCATGGAATGAAACAGGAAACACTGGAGGAGCCCCAGGTTTGAGGGTAGAAAGAGGAAGATTATGAGTTTGCTGTGAGTATGTTCAATGAGGAGCCTGTGGAACAACAAGACAGCTGTCCATATGGGTCTAAAACTGGAGATACACAATTGAGAGTAGTTGTTGGGATGTAAGGGAACCAGTGAATGATGTCCCATACATTCTGAGTGCCGCAGCAGCTGAGAACTAGATACCGATCTTGGGAATCAAAAATCTCAATTTTTTTATTGGTTAAACTGGATTATAGAATGTATCTTGTATCTGTAGACAAAATTGGGCTTTTTAATATCTTCTCCTTCAATTTCACCTATTGGCCCCTGATACAGTTTGGATGTCCCCTTCAAATCTCATGTTGAGATGTAATCCCCAGGGTTGGAGGGAGGCCTGATGGGAGGTATGTGGGTCATGGGGGTGGCTCCCTCAAGGCTTGGTGCTGTCCTCCCCATAGTGAGTGAGTTCTCAGGACATCTGGTGGTTTGAAAGTGTGTGGCACCACCACTCCCCTCCACTCCATCCCCATGCACTCCTATTTCCTCCATGTGATGTGCCTGCTCCTGCTTCCTCTTCCACGGTGAGTAAAAGCTTCCTGAGGCCTCCCTAGAAGCAGATGTCAGCACTGTATAGCCTGCAGAACTGTGAGCCAGTGAAACCTCTTTTCTTATACATTACCTAGTCTCCAGTATTTATAGGAACACAGGAATGGCCTAATACAGCCCCCATTTGCAGAACAGAACCTGGCCCAGCAAGATTGTGTTATGTAGGAGAGAGGACTGGGTGCCTGGTGCAGGGGCACCAACCCAGAGAGGAAGGGAGAGGAGAGGAGAGAGAGGCACTCAACTGTCTGTGAGTCACCCACTTTGGGAAAGACTGAGTGTTCCAACAGGAAACAGATGGTACATTCAAAGTGGAACCTGAAGAGAGTTTAGCAAAGGGACACCACCTTTAACCATGTCCACACCTTGTGGAGGTGTGGGCAAGGTTAAAAGTACCAACAGGGTATGCAGATGTATTCAGGAACTAGATACTAGAAAGTTCTAGTAGGGACAAGGGGCGGGAGCTGTTACTGTAACTCAGTGGGAGCTGTTGCCAAGGCAGGCAGAGATGCTGCTCAACAGGAATGTGGCAGAGGAAAGAAGCCAGAACCAAAACTGACTGGCCAGGTGTGAGGGTGGGCTGTGAGGGGAGGTAAATATCATCCTGTCTACTCACTCTTCCCCCCTTATAACTCCCTCCTATCGATGAAACCCACCAGAAACCAGAGGACTGTCATGAGTAGGGAATGTAGTCTGCAGCAGTCAGCCTGCCTGGGCACATAGCAGGGCAGAGAAGGGTGGAGAGTGGGCCATTCAAAAATTGCCAGCATGAGTAATGAGGGCTGGAGAGAGGACAAGAGGCATCACTCTGCTGTCCTACCAGTGAACTTCCCTGAGGTGAGCACTGGAGACCTGCTACCCTGCTCCCATTTTATAAGGCTCACCTCCACCTCTCTCTCCATAAAATCCATTGCCCTTTTGAATTCTTTCTTCAACCACTCATGGGTAGTTAGCCTTTGTTCCAAAAAGGCTGTGAAGTGGGAGCAGAACCATTCTTTAATTAAATTATCAATACCTACTGCACCGTGGGGTGAAAATTCATCACTGTCCTATTTCTTAATCTCACATGTCCTCAGCTGTAGCATCCAATTGGCTCACCAGAAGATATGAAGTAGATCAAATAATAGAAATATGTGACAATATGCTGTCTGACAATGATACAATGCCAGTAACATGGAAATGTCCTAAATAACCTACTTTTATTACAGTATTTCATTGATTCTAAGATGTCCATGTTCATTTTCTTCCCCCACATTTTTTTTTTTAAGAGACTAGGTCTTGCTATGTTGCCCAGGCTGGTCTTGAACTCCTGGGCTCAAGATATTGTCCCACCTCAGCCTCCCAAGTAACTGGGATTGCAGGCACCCACCACCATACCTGGCAATTTTTCATATTTTAACCTCTCTGAAATTGGTGTTCATATTATAGTCTCATCATCCAGGCTGCAGTTATGATGGAGTTGTCATTGTCTGCACATGTGTATTAGAACTTTAAGAACAGATACCAGCAGCTTGGAAGAAAATACTGCAGACAGAACGAAGCACTCTGCTATAAAATGCTCTATCATCAGTGCTCTTGGTGACACAGAGAGTGACACTGAGATGCACACAGGCCATTCTGAATTAAAAAGTGATTCAGAAAACAAGTAGATGAGTGGTTGCAGGGGCTGGGGGAGCAGGAGGAGTAGAATGGGGAGTGACTGCTAATAGATAACAGGGTTTCTTTGGGGAGTGATAGAAGTGTTCTGGAATATTCCCTTGAAGGATTTTAATAAAGAAATCAAGAGAAATGTTCTAGAATAGATAGTGGTGACAGTTGTACAACTTCGTGAATGCACTAAAAACACTGAATTGTACACTTTAAAGGGATGTATTTTATGGTGTGTGAATTATATCCTGGTTTTCAAAAAGTGATTCAGAACATGGGGAAAAGCCGGGTAATGAGGACATGAGAACTCTATACTTATTGTGAATCCAAAATTATTTCAAAATAAAAAACTTAAAAAAACTTTTGGAATATCATCCAAAATTGAGGTCCTATATAGAAAAATCTGTATTCAGAGTATGTTACAGGCTTGTGTGAACTATGTCTTAGGGGGGAAAAGACATTCAATAAAAACTTGTCCAACTTTCAGCTAGGCGTGGTGGCTCATACCTGTAATCCCAGCACTTTGGGAGGCCGAGGCATGTGGATCATCTGAGGTCAGGAGTTAGAGACCAGCCTGACCAACATGGTGAAACCCTGTCTCTACTAAAAATAGAAAAATTAGCCAGGTGTGGTGGCAGGCTCCTGTAATCTCAGCTACTCGCGAGGCCAAGGCCAGAGAATCGCTTGAACCCAGGAGGTGAAGGTTGTAGTGAGCTGAGATTGCACCATTGCACTCCAGCCTGGGCGACGACAGTGAAACTCTGTCTAAAAATTAAAAAAAAAGAAAAAGAAAAAAAATCTTGTTCAACTTTGAAAGCAAAGATGATTCAGAATATTTGGATTCCTAATATAAAGAGCTTCTAAGAATACATTATTTTGCTTATATTTTCCTTTGTATACATGCACAAGCACAACCTATGATACAAATCTATGTCCAAGTAAGTCTAAAAGAGGTTGTTAATGAAGTACAAACATTTTAAGTGACAAAAGAGCATTTTGTCAAAGTTTAGCTGGCATTTTCTCCCTTCTTAATAGTATGTTAGTTATTAAATACATTCCCAAGGAGGAATGCCCCCCGAATCAAATTTCCTTTCTCTTATAAGGTAAAGACCAAGGATATTAAAGTCCATGAAGATCTCCTGCAAACACTCTCATACCATTCAGCCTCAGCCCAGGGCCTTCACCTGGTGGCTGCAGTCAATGTCTCTTGTGTGTTCCACTTTTAGAGTTCATAGGGTTAACAGAACAGAGAAGATTATCCCAGCACCAGCCCCACGCCCGACTTAGAAAACATGAACTAATTTGCTTTCCCCTACAGCAGTTAGACCAGTTATATCAGTCCTGATTCTAGGTTATGAGCCACAGAAACCAACATTGCCTGATTTAAGCAAAGAAGGAATTTATCCATAGTCCATTGGGTAGTTGGGGAATTACATGGAAGACAGGAAAACCTGGGTTTGCATACTATGACCTATGAACTAGTCTGGTGAAGGCATTGTCAGAGCTGGGAAAGTAAGTGACATTTTATGCTTCTATAAAAGGAGATAGACTCTGCCTCCCACCAAGACTTTTAAGGAGGGGAAAGAGGTTCAGTTGATGAACAGACAAAAATCATATGAACATCTACTTCACCAATCAAAATAAAGTCCCCAGAATCACAGAATACACACATAGTATTGGCACCAGCTAACAAGCCTAGCACAGGCCCAGCAGTATCTGTGGGAAGTAGAGAAAACAGAAAAGAAAAGAAAAAAACTTTTAGATATCAGCCTGTTCTTAATACCTCTCAATTGATGTCGGTTTTCTATAGTTCTTGACCGATGAACTTTACACTATGTTAGGAGAAGTCTTTCAACAATAAGTTAATTATGGCCTAGGGCAGGTCTGGAAATCGAAACCTTCCTAGCCTCTTGCAAAATTTATAAATTTTCAGTGATGCTTTCGAAGTTACTGGAAAATCCTAGGGCTCGGTGGATTACAGGCGTTCTGGCTCACGCCTGTAATCCCAGCACTTTGGAAGGCCGAGGCGGGCGGATCACGAGGTCAGGAGATCAAGACTATCCTGCTTAACACGGTGAAATCCCGTCTCTACTAAAAATACAAAAATTTAGCTGGGCATGGTGGCAGGCGCCTGTAGTCTCAGCTACTCGGGAGGCTGAGGCAGGAGAATGGCGTGAACCCGGGAGGCGGAGCTTGCAGTGAGCCGAGATCGCGCCACTGCACTCCAGCCTGAGCGACAGAGCGAGATTCCGTCTCAAAAAAAAAGTTGCTGGAGAAACCTTTCCTCCCCGTTCTGTAGATTTAACGCCCCTTAATTTCCATTTCCCCTGTGTCCCCGTCGAGCCAGGAACACAGCCCCATGTCCTCTTGTAAGCAGTCATTGGAATGGTGTGCTGGTAAACTGGCTCTCAAATAAATAAGCCCTGATTGGCAGTGTTTTCTCATTTCTTTGGTGTAAATACTCTCACTGTGGAAGATTTTAAGCTGTCAAGGTTGTGGCATGCAAAATTCCTAAATATTTATCACCCCTTTTGAATGCCTAAGAGCGATTGCCCACGCTCTGTCACCCAGGCTGGAGTACAGTGGCACAATCTCAGCTCACTGAATTTCCGCCCCCCCACTCCCCGTTCATGCGATTCTCCTGCCTCAGCCTCTCTAGTAGTTGGGATTACAGACGCACGCCGTCACGCCGGGCTGATTTTTGTATTTTTAGTAGAGACAGCGTTTTGCTTTGCCATGTTGGCCGGGCTGGTCTTGAACTCCTGGTCTCAAATGATCTGCCTGCCTTGGCCTCCCAAAGTACTGGGATTACAGGTGTGAGCTACCGTGCCTGGCCATTGCCTGGATTTTCAAAGGACTATGATACCTGCCTCTTGGGGCAGTTTTCTCACTTGTTTAATCTGGAGAATCATTAGTAGTGGATTCCTCAACTGAAGCTGCCATGGAATGTACGTTCCCAGGGGGCAGAGGTCTTTATTTTGTTCACTGCTGTACTCCCAGTGCCTATAACAGCACCTGGCACATAGAAGGTTCTTAGTACGTATTCGTCTGTGGCTCTAAGGCTTTTCACTAAGGCTTGGTGAGGACAAACATCTCTGCCATGTGCTGGTCCACAGAGCACTGCCTCTCTCTGCCTTGAGGATTAAAGCTGTGTCAAAGGCAGCAGCAGATTACCTTATGTCCTGTCTTTTGCTGAGAAGTGGACTATGTCTCTGATCATCTATATGCCTCTGTTGTTCTACTCTCTTTTCAGGGCAGCGCAGCCGAGTCTTTCACATTTTACCTTGCTTCTTCAGTTGGCCATTTCCTTCTTTATCACATGTCAGCCAGCACTGTTTGCTGTACTGATTAGTGTTTTCATCTTTATTTCCCTTTGCTTTTGAGTCAGGACATTTGTTTTTCTGATATGGTCCTTAAGTTCTACTTTATGGGGTCCACCATAGTGAGCAATATGAAATTATGAAGTTTTGAATCTGCTAACAACATGACTGTTGAAACACATCTTACCCTTCTTTCTCCTTGCAGGCGGTTTTGTCCTGTTGGATCAATTATCTAACCTGGGCCGGGACTCCGTCTACCACTGTGCTGCCTGGTTCACTGCAGCTCACTTCATCTTCCTGTGCCTTCTCTGAAAGCCCTCCTCCAAAAGTTTCCTGGGTATGTCCCCTCAAGGTACATACCATGCCTACATTCCCACCTGTAGTATTCTGATTGAGCCACCTCAAAACTCACTGGTAATGCTGGACACATTCTGTGCCCATCTTCCCAGACCTCCCTCCCCAAATCCGGCCACAGTTGCATGACTACCTGGTATAACTGTCGTAGTCTTTAAAGGGTGATTTCCCCAATTAAACTTACTGTTGACTCCTTATCTGACCTTTTAAGAGAGGACCTCTCAAGAGCTTCCTGGAACTATGCTCCCTGGTTGAGGGTGGGGTGGGTATGTAGATTATTCCAGTCTCTTCTCTGCAATCTCTCCTTTTTTATTGGAGTTCTTTGGACCCGTGTCACCCCTTTTGGCCTAGTAGTAGCCAAAGGAAAAGAGTCTCTATTAATAATACCTTATTTGAGAGCAGTTGGGTCCAGGCATATCTCCCTTTGCCTTTCAGATTGGACTAGTCTTGCCTTCACAATCAAAACATTTCTCTTAAGGAAATCCTTCCCTCTACATGGCAGTGGTGCTAAGGCTCAACTTTAGCCAGTCAGAATGGACACTGGCTGCAAACAACCAAAGTGTGTCTCTGGCTGAACCCCAGGCTTCCCCTGCTGTCCTCCCTTCCCCCATTATCAGCCTAGCTCTTTCTCTCCAACTGCTCTCATTCTGACTTTAGGTCAACGTGTCTAAATCAATTCAGCTCCTCCTTGATTCTTGGAGACAGTATGCTCCTGCCACAGGTCTTTTTACTACTCATTTTTTGTTTGTTTGTTTCTTTTTTTTTTTGAGATGGAGTCTTGCTCTGTCACCCAGGCTGGAGTGCAGAGGCATGGTCTTGGCTCACTGCAACCTCCACCTCCCAGGTCCAAGCGATTCTCCTACCTCAGCCTCCCGAGTAGCTGGGATTACAGGCACACACTACCACACCCGGCTAATTTTTGTATTTTTAGTAGAGACGGGGTTTTGCCATGTTGGCCAGGCTGGTCTCAAACTCCTGACCTCAAGTGATCTGCCCGCCTCAGCTTTCCAAAGTGCTGGGATTACAGGCATGAGCCACCACGCCTGGCCAGTTTTTCTGTTTGTTTGTTTTTTGTTTGAGACAGGGTCTTGCTCTGTGCCCGGACTAACTAAGTGCAGTAGTATGATCATGGCTCACTGCAGCCTTGATATCCTGGGCTTAAGCAGTCCTCCCATCTCAGCTTCTCATGTAGCTGGGACTATAGGCATTCATAAACAACCACTCCTGGTTAATTTTTAATTTTTATTTTTGAAATGAGGTCTCATTATGTTGTCCAGGCTGGTCTCAAACTCCTGGAGGCATGCAATCCTCCCTGCTTGTTCTCCCAAAGTGCTGGGATTACAGGTGTGAGTCACCCCGTCCAGCCTATTCTTCTTAATCTTTGGTTTTACTAAGATTTTCATTAATGCCCCAAAAGATGGCCAACGATCTATAAAATAAGGGCCCCAATTTCTCTATCTGTTCATTGATAAAAAGCCACTACACTCTGTGGCTGAACCTCCAAATCTGGGTCTCTGATCAAAACCATGGCCAGGGTTAAGTAACAAATCTACAGAAGACTTTATGCCATGGGCTTTGAGAGTGATTCTAGGAGTCTGTAGGTAAGTATACAGAATCAGGATATTAATTCCACCACAGTTCTTTTCTTGGCCCTAAAATTGGATTCAGGTCAACACAAAATAAATAGGAAGAGAATTTGAAGCAGTTGATCGAATGCGCGGAAGGCTAGAGTCACACAGGCTAGCGTACTCTAACCCAGTGGTCCTCAGACCAGTAGCATCACCTAGGAACCTGTTAGAAATGCAAATTCCTAGGTTTTACCCCAGACCTACTCAATCATGGAGTGGTCTCCATGATTGTATCCAGTGGGACTAGATACAGCCCAGGAAACTGTATTTTAATAAGCTTACTCAGTGACTCTTATGCATGTGAGAGTTTGAGAACCGAAGCTCTAGCCCACATGGAGCTTAGCTTCCTTTGGCCTATCCCTGCCTGAGGAGCATGGTAGGAATAACAAAAAAGTATCCCAACTACTGATACCTAAAGAATGTATTCACTGAAGCTCTGCAAGTTTTAAGTGACTGAACGATTCCTCTAATGTTGTCTGCACCTGCTTAGATCTATCAGTTACAAAGTCTGCGCAGCCTGTGTATACTGAGGTAGCAAAGGCCTGAGTTTGCTGAGGTCCTGCAACACCAGTCTCATTAAACTGCTGTATCCTAAATAAGTCAAGGACCTAGAATCCCCTCCTGTCCAAAGCATCCTTCTTACTGGGTATATGTTAAGTCTCCATCCCTGTGCCCGTTCCTTAAGCTTTCCTGGGCTTTGGGCCCTGTGCAGGTTTTGAGGGTGGTAGAATGAGTCCACAGCTAGGGATAAATATCAACTTTATTGCTGATAAAGTTGGATTGGAAAATGCAACTGGGACTCTGCAGACACCACTGAGCTTCCTAGTACCTTCCCCAGCGCTGAATCTCCCCACCCAACTATTGACCTCCCCTCAGCAGAGGCAGAGGCTCCTTGGTGGGATTGCCAGACCAGCCATATGGTCCAGTTTGGCTCACTAGAGCTTATGCAGCCTTTCCCCAAACCCCGCGTCCATCCCCCCGTCAGCTCATTTACCTGGTCTTTGGAAAAGAGTGGTAAATGGTGGAGAGACAGCCAGGGGAGGTGCTCCAGTACTGTCCCCTCTGGGGTGGATGTGAAGATAGAGAAATAAGGCTTTCCCTGGCTGTGGGAATCATATCTGAGGTCATGAATAGGAATAGGAATGAGTCTAGAATAGGAAGAGGGGAAGGTCAGGACAGGCTTAAGTGAAGCTTACATGTAAACATGGTTGCAAGGAGGAAGCCCCAAACTAAGAGGAAAAAGGAGAGTAGGAGGAGAAACCCAAGGAGCATGTGGCGTCACAGAGGCAGGGGGAAGAGCATTTTGAGGAGAGAGTGATCCGCAGGGCCAGAGTTTCCTGAGTGGGCAGTAATATGAGGAACAAAACCAGTTCCTTGGATTTAACCACATGGAATTACTGGTGACTTTACAGAAGGGTGGAAAGGGGAACTGAGCTTTAAGATAGTCACTGGAAGGAGACAGGGTGTCCTGGGGGAGGCTAGAGCTTGTCTGAACACTGATGCAGAAGGACAGCCACATGTACTGTGGAGGCTATGGCAGGGACTATAGCCCAGGCCCCATGCTCCTGGCCAGGCACCTTGAGTGCAGGCTCTGTCATCTATCTGGAGGACCTTCCCTAATTTGCACAAAAATCCTTCATGAGCTAACAGCTGCCCTGGATGGGAAAGATCTCCCAGCTTGAGTCCTGAGATACCTCTAAACCCCAATTTTCAGTGACAACTCCTTAGTTTCCTAGGAACCACACTTTAGATTAACGAGGAGTGGACTGCAAAGGCAACGGGACAGCTCTGACTCTCAGGATGGGAGAGCATCTCCCTGGACCAATTGCTGCCCTCTCTCCTGTCCTGATCCTCAGAGCCCGTATTCCTTAAGAGCTGGTCTTCAGGCATGGTTTTTAGAAACATGGATTTAACTCTTATTTACAATATCTTACCTTTTTCAATGAAATAACTTGCAACTATGATATCGTAGAAATATTACTACCACGAGAGACATCTTAATGATAAGCTGCCCCTGCTAATACCACACGCCTACAGTTTCCCACACAACTTATCATATGTTCACATTCCTAGAAAACCAAAATAAATGGAATTGGAAAAAACTGTTTAGCAATTTTGGTCAGGGTGCATTTATTTATTTATTTATTTGTTTGTTTGTTTGTTGTTTTTTTTTTTTTTTTCTTTTTTTTTTTTTTTTTACAGTCCAGAGGTCGTTTAATTTTTTTTACACCGATTACACCATGAATTCATATAGGGAAGACGGTCCAGCGGCTCAGGCTGTTTCCCGTTGACTCTCACTCAGTGAGCTTCTCCGGGTGAAGCAGGCTGGCGCCTCAGTTGAACCCAAGTGCCTTCCTCTTTGGCTTCCTTCTTTTTCTGATCATTTTCCTTCACATGTTTCAGGAATTTATGGTGGCTGCGCTTAATGTGCTCAATAAATACCCCCATTAATTCTCTTGGCAAGAATCTTGCCCTCAACTTGTTTGTTTACGACAGTGCCAATAGCATGCTGTGGAACACTGTAGACTCTTCCAGTCTCGCCATGATAACATTTGTGGGACATTCCTTTTTGAACAGTACATATTCCCTTGATGTCTACAATATCACCTTTCTTTAGATTGGCATATATGTGGCCAAAGGAACAACTCCATGTTTTCTAAAAGGCCTAGAGAACGCAGGTTGGGTGCCTCGCCTCTTTCTCTTTGTGTTTGTCATTTTGGGAAATTACTGGAAGATGCCAGTTCTGACTGAAAGGGTCATTTAGTTCATATTAAGATTTAAATCTGGCTGGGTGTGGTGGCTCACACCTGTAACTCCAGTACTTTGGCAAGTTGAGGCAGCAGGATCCCTTGAGCTCAGGGTTCAAGACCAACCTGGGCAACAAAGTGAGACCCTCTCTAAAAACAAAAAGAAGAAAAAGATTTAAATGTGTTATTAAAGGGAAAAAATTAGGATTGATACTAAAACTTTATTTTAAATTGGCCTCAGGATAATTTAGATATGTAAATTATTTTTTAACACACACACACACACACACACACACACACAATCCTATGAAACAACCAGATTTCGTTTATTTTATTTTATTTTTTAGTTTTTTTTTTGCCTTAGATCCAGGGACAGACTGGATGACAGCCAGATTTGAAATGTCTGCACTTTGGATGCTATAATTAGGAGTCAATTAATCAACTATTTTGTGTTAATAAAATTCTACCCATGTTTCTGGTATCCCAAGGTAATAGAAATGACAAAACAAAATGATTTATTATCAGGAAATGACTAAAGGAGATAACTGTAATATAAAAGATAAAGAATTATAATTACTATTATACACTTGGTAGCCAGAAACTTAAAACAGACTGGTTTCCGGGGAAAAAAAATTAGTACAGGCACATTACCCACTGTAGGACATTTATGACAAACTCTTTTTTAGGAGATTAAAATATGATACTGGAATGTGATAGGCTTCAAAATAACAACAAAACATGTCAGGGACTTATTTACAGATGAAAATGACTTCTAGTGGGATTTTGGCACTTCCTTTCTACAGGGTCCAAGGTGGAGTGATCTATGCAAAAGTCCATTCTAGGCTTAATAAGGCCTTCTAGAAGTTTTAACGTGTTCTAGTCTTCCTGCAAGGCCTAGGAGGGAACCAGCTATATCCTGTCCTGGACATGGAGGATGCATGACCACTTTGAAGAGACATAACAGATCTATGTAGAGGAATGGTTCCTGGGTTCAGACAGGGCTATTGCATGCAGGACTGAAGAGAGAGGGGTCAGGATGGCCCCCTGTGTATACAAAATACCATTTAATATATTACAGTTGTTGCCAATGGGGATGTGGGGTGGGCACTGGGGAATGAAAATGAAAGGAAATAAATACGTAAATAAAACAAGAGTGACCTTTTACCACCCAAATATATAATAAGGATGATGATGATGTGCCTTGAACTGGGGAGTAGGATTAATGGTTCAATTAAAAATGCATACATCAGCTGGGCACAGTGGCTCACACCTGTAATCCCAGCACTTTGGAGGCTGAGGCAGGCAGATCACCTGAGGTCAGGAGTTCAAGACCAGTCTAGCCAACATGGTGAAACCCTGTCTCTACTAAAAATACAAAAATTAGCCAGATGTGGTGGCAGGCACCTGTAATACCAGCTACTCAGGAGGCTGAGGCATGAGAATCACTCGAACCTAGGAGGCAGAGGTTTCAGTGAGCCGAGATCGCACCACTACATTCCAGCCTGGGAGATAGAGCGAGACTCTGTCTCAAAAACAAACAAACAAAACACATGCATCACCCATACATAACTAAAATATACCCAAAGGGAGCAAGGTTTGTTATCAAGTAGGTTTGTTTTCAGTGCCTTTTTACTTTCCATTCACCTCCTTTCACATTCCTGCTTTCCTAGCTTTTCTTTCCCCAGTCTTGGGCTGGCCCCCTGGCTGCCCAGGGACTCCTCATTGTGAGCTCCTCCCCAGGCAGCATCCCATTGTGTCCACATATTCTCCTTTCATTCTTCCTTGGTATTTCTCTGTTATCTGCTTCACTCATTAGAACTGGCAAGAGGGCCCTTGCCCTGAGTCCTGCACTTTAGAGGGGCCTGCTCCTGCCATGCACCTCTCCATGGGGTGAAGAGTCCTTAGGACCAAGGGGACTCCTCCCCAGCCCGGAGCCCATGCTCTCCTTCAAGATCAGAGTTTGGGAACCTGAGAACTCAAAGAGCCCCAGCTCTCCTGCAGGCCTGTTCCCAGTGTCGGTGCTCTTGAGGGCAGACTACGTTTGTGGTGTGTGCATCCCAAAGCCCAGAGTAGCCAAGGGGCAGTTGGACAGAGCTTGAATGTGCAGGCAGGGGTGTCCACATACCTATACGGGAGGCCCCTGTGGTGTGGGAGGGATTCAGGGTGGGAGGAGAAGGGAGGCTGGACATGAGCTGAGGCTAGAGGCTGACTGGCCCTTCATGTGCCACCACTTCTGGCAGAAGTCTAAGTAGAGTCTGAGAATTCTGAAGTTGAACCCAGCCTTCCAAATTGTCATCAGGGTAGGAAGATGGAACATATTTCATCAGTTTGTTGGCTTGATTGTAACTTTTAAATATTTAGACACGTATGGTGTAGATCTCCTTTGGAACTGACAGGTCTAAAGGATTGTCTTGGATTGAACCCTCTGCCTTCCACAAGGACATCTAGGGCTTTGAAAGGTGGCCCCTAGAAACATGGGGTCTTTACCCAAGGAAGGGCTATCCTGATCAGAGCACGGTAAATACTGTGGCAGGGGGTTGGTGCAACAGAGTCTTTGGTGTCCCTCAGATCACACTAGATGAGTGGCTGCCTCATCTGCTTTTGCTGGCTGGTCCTAGCTGGGGGACGGGTTGGCCATGCAGTGATCACTACTGTATATAAATGAGTAAAGCAAACTGCCCCCTCCCCACCAGGCACTGGGACTGTCAGCATCTCCTCCACCCTCTCCCACCTTTCATTTACACAGGCTATAAATACCGTGTTTATTTTTTTCTTAAGACATGCCACTGGATAGTGGTTTTTGTTTTTGTTTTTGTGGGTTTTTTTTTTTTTTTTTGAGATAGAGTCTTGCTTAGTCACCCAGGCTGGAGTGCAGTGTTGTGATCTCAGCTCACGGCTGTTCACGATGGCTCATGCCTGTAATCCTAGCACTTTAGGAGGCTGAGGCACAAGGATTGCTTGAGCCTAGGAGTTTAAGGCTGCAGTAAGCCATGAGTGCACCACTGCACCCCAACTCTGGGCAATGGAGCAAGACCCTGTCTCAAAAACAAAACAAAACACACACACACACACAAAAAAAAACAAAAAGCAAAACTACTACTTCGTTTCCCACCCCAGACCAATTAAATTAGAAGCCCCCGGGTGGGGCACAGGACAGGTGTTTTTAGGAGTGCAGCCAGGGGTGAGAACACTGCCTTCTCCTTTGTTGGTGCTGTTCGTCCCAGGGGGAAGATCAAAGACTGTGTCTGGGTACTGCTGAAAGTGCCTCAAGGCGGTGAGGGGACAGGACTGTCTTCGGGAGGGAAGGAAGGTAGCAGGAATGGCCCACACCTCCACACCTCTGAAAGTGAGGACAGGCTTCTCCCCCGAGGCACCAGCCTTCTGGGGCTGCCCCTGGCTGTCCTCCCTTAAGAAATTTCTGAATTTAATTTCAGGCTTACTCTTCAGAACAGTTGCAGCTTTTTGGTATTTTTATTTGCCTGGTCCTTTGTGGAGGTTTTGTCTCTTAATTTGTATTTTTGTGTTTTACCGTAGTGGACAAGTTGTTGTTTAAATTCTTCTCTGTCTTCCTTTTAATAATATAATCTTTTAGTCTGCAAACTAAACAACCTCATCCGATTGTGCCATCATCTGCCAGGTGATGTGAGCTGGTTTTCTAACTCTTGTCCTACATGTGAGGGACAAATTCTGAATGCATGCCACTCCGTCTTCACTATTCACGACTATTCTCAATTAAGAAAAGGGTTATAAACATGGAGACCCTTTAGTATCTCTTGACTTTATTCTGATTTCTTTCTTCTATGGATCTCCTCTGTGGAGATATTCTGGTTTCATAAATGAAAAACATTTATGGGTCAAGCTATGTAGCTTGATAAAAGATCCTACTACACTTCTAACATATCTTCAGGGGTTTTACCGAAATAATACCACTAGACTTCAACTTAAATAGCATTTTAATAAGACTGTAGCCTCTTGAACATTTATTAAAATAGCTAGATATAGATGTTTAAAGCTATTTGTATTACATAATATTGAAGGTATTATCAAAAGAAATAAACTTTGTTATAATTCCAAACTCATAGCAAAAATTATATAAATTTTGTGTATTATATAGATTATATAAGGAACTTGAAATAATGCATAAATATCTTTCTAGATGCAAACACATTCTTCATATGACCATTACAATTTCTGAAAGAAAATCTGTATGCATACATACCTACTACACAGAAAAAAAGCTGTCTACTGTGGCTATCATTGGATTATGAATGATTTCACATGTTTTCACTTTTTTTTCTTTTTTTTTGAGATGGAATCTCACTCTGTTGTCCAGGCTGGAGTACAGTGTACCATCTCGGCTCACTACAACCTCTGCCTCCAGGGTTCAATCAATTCTCCTGCCTCAGCCTCCTGAGTAGCTGGGATTACAGGCATGTGCCACCATGTCCGTCTACTTTTTGTATTTTTAGTAGAGGTGGAGTTTCACCATGTTGGCTAGGCTGGTCTTGAACTCCTGACCTCAGGTGATCCGCCTCCCAAAGTGCTGGGATTACAGGCATGAGCCACCGCGCCCGGCCTGTTTTCACTTTTGTTTGCATTTTTATTTTTGATTCAGTAAAAAACACTTGAGAAGAAGTAGAAAATAAGAAATATAGGCATCCTTCTCTACATTGCAATTAAGGTCTTAATAGCAAAGAAACTGACTTCTGGGACTGGCAGTATCAGCATCACCTGGGAACTTGTTAGAAATGCAAATTCTTGAGCCCACCCCAGACCTGCTAAATTAGAAACTCTGGGGGTAGATTCAGCAATCTGATTTAAGGAGCCCTCCAGGTGACGCTGATGCATACTTAATTTGAAGCCCACTGTTCTAAAGAATAGCACAAAACCAATTTGGCCAATTTGGCAAATGCTTAAGAGAGATCCAGTCTGGGAATAGATGTTTTGTTTTGTTCAATTTGGTCTCTGCCCCTTCCCTTCCCCAGCCGCCCTGATTCATCTTGCTCCAATCAAACCTGTACCAGTGTTTCTCAACCCTGGCTGGGAAGCTCTTAAAAAATGCATGTGCCCAGGTGTCTCCCCAGGCCAATCTAATTACACCCTCTGTGGATGGGTCCTGGGCATCCAGGTGCTCCTGCTGTATGCCAGGCTTGACAAATTCTGTTCTATATTCAGGCACTTTTGCGGTTGAAACAGATGATTGTTAGCACCTGCCCTCAACTTCTTTCATTTATTTCCTGTAGACTATGAAGCAGAACTCGGACCTCTAGCGTCTGCTAGTCTAGATCTAAAGGTGTTTCCTGAGGGACAGTTTGGCCTGGCATGCAGGTACCTCTGCAGACCACAACAGTGCGCAGAAAACACTCCCTCCCAGCACGCACACGAGGCTGGCTCCTCAGCCAGACATCAAACACCAACACTGCTGCCCATGCCAGATGCCAAGTGAGATAATGTGTGTGATACCCTTAGTGTGTTACAAAGAGAAAAGATTAATAAACGTTAGCTATCCTTATCTTCATTATCTAAGTAAGGCATGTGAATCTCTTTTCATTCAAACTCACAAAATATCTGCTCAGAAGGCCTATTATGGTTGTTTCATCTTGAATTTCATAACCCCCAACTTTCAGGTAAAACTGGTGAGGGACCGCTCACATTCATGAGGGATGTTCTAAGCCAGCAGTTCTTAAAATGTGTATCATGCAGGATCTTGTTAGAAATGCAAACTCTGGGCCCAGTACGGTGGCTCACGCCTGTAATCCCAACACTTTGGGAGGCCGAGGTGGACGGATCACAAGGTCAGGAGATCGAAACCATCCTGGCTAACACGGTGAAACCCCGTCTCTACTAAAAATACAAAAAAAAATTAGCCAGGCGTGGTGGCGGGCGCCTGTAGTCCCAGCTACTCAGGAGGCTGAGGCAGGAGAATGGCGTGAACCCAGGAGGTGGAGCTTGCAGTGAGCAGAGATCTGGCCACTGCACTCCAGCCTGGGCGACAGAGCAAGACTCCGTCTCAAAAGGAAAAAAAACCCAAAAAACAAATGCAAACTCTGCTGGGCCTAGCGGCTTTTGCCTGTAATCTCAGTGCTTTAGGAGGCTGAGGTGGGAGAATTCTTGAGCTCAGGAGTTCAAGACTAGCCTGGGGAACTTAGTGAGACCCCCCCCCGCCCCCACTTCACCACTTCCCTTCTCATAAATGAATGAATGAGTAAAAAGAAATGCAAATTCTTTATTTTATTTATTGTTTTTGAGACAGGGTCTCACTCTTACCCTGGCTGGAGTGCAGTAGCTTCATCTTGGCTCACTGCAGCCTCTGTCTCCTGGGTTCAAGTGATTCTCCTGCCTCAGCCTCCTGAGTAGCTGGGATTACAGGCACCTGCCACCACGCCCAGCTGATTTTTGTATTTTTAGTAGAGGTGGGGTTTCGCCATGTTGGCCAGGCTGATCTGGAACTCCTGGCCTCAAGCGATCCACCCGCCTCGGCCTCCCAAAGTGCTGGGACTACAGGTGTGAGCCACCATGCCCAGCTAAGAAATGCAAATTCTTGAGGCCCACCTCAGTACTACTATATCAAAAACCCTGGAGGTGGTGCCCAGCCACCCATTTTCACAAGGCCCCCTGTGTTTCTGATGCATGCTCAGGTTTGAGAACTGCTGCTCTAAGCCTTCAGCCTCTCAAGCTTGTTGGAAATGCGTGACCTCAGGCCCCACCCCAGATGACTGATTTAGAATCCGCAGGTCATTCAGATGCACATTAGAGCTTGAAAAGCACTGCTCTCCACTGTCTCCCACGGTCAGATTAGAGTTAGAGCACCAGAAAGGGGTACTTTTAGATGGAAGCTTCTCAGCTCCCCACACAAATGCCACCACAAGACAACAATTTAAGTGTAAGACACATGAAAGACATTTCTGTATCTGTGAAAAAGAATTTTACTGCCATTCACCATCCCTGAATAAAGATTCTCTCTGTCAGCTTTCTTAGAGTTTAGAGCAACCACGTGTGTCCTTTTTTAAAAAAAAGAAGGTGAAGTTATGAAACTCATGATACCTAAATTGCCAGAACACTTTCATTTTAGCTCAATTCTTTTTTTATTTTTTGAGACAGAGTCTTGCTCTGTCGCCCAGGCTGAAGTGTAGTGGTGTGATCTTGGCTCACTGCAACCTCCGCCTCCTGGGTTCAAGTGATTCTCCTGCCTCAGCTTCCCGAGTAGCTGGGATTATAGGAGCCAGCCACCATGCCTGGCTAATTTTTGTATTTTTAGTAGAGTCAGGGTTTCACCATGTTGGCCAGGCTGGTTTTGAACTCCTGACCTCAAGTGATCCTCCTGCCTTGGCTTCCCAAAGTGCTAGGATGACAGGCATGAGCCACTGAGGCAGCATTTTAGCTCAATTCTAAGAAATATTCTTAGTCTAGGTTTTCTCATATAGCTCTCTCTTCTCTTCCTAAAAGTGATCTTTGTGTTCCATTCTTGTTTTAACAATCTATTATGGCTGCACTTTTTTAATAAGTAGCTTCAAATATTGTGTGAGAACATAAGGAGAAATATCTTTTCCTGACCCATCGCTAGGTTTACAGTGGAGAGCTCTATAACAAAAGACAGATTAACAAGAGAAAAACATGCAAATTTATTTGGTATGTTTTACGTGACACAGGGACCTTTTAAGCAAATGAATACCCAAAGGCACAGGGTTGTGTATTGTTATTGCTACCTTTGATGAAGAGTGGACGGTCATGGAGAAATATAACAGGACAAAGGGGATATGATCTAAAGATAATAAACTGGGGGGAGCTTAGCAACATACGTTTGTTCAAATTCTTCTCTGTGTTCCTATGTCTTCAGAGATAAGAGTGTTCCTTTCTTCTGACCCGGCATGGTGGCTCACTCTTATAATCCCAGCACTTTGGGAGGCCGAGGTGGGCAAATCGCTTGAGCCCAGGAGTTTGAGACCAGCCTGGCCAACATGGTGAACCCCTGTCTCTACTAAAAATACAAAAATTAGCCAGGCATGGAGGCACATGCCTGTAATCGCAACTACTCAAGAGGCTGAGGCAGGAAAATCGCTTGAACCCAGAAGGTGGAGGTTGCAATGAGCTGAGATCGTGCCACTGTACTCCAGCCTGGGTGACAGAGTGAGACTCTGTCTCAAAAAAAAAAAAGAAAAGAAAAGAAAAAAGACAGTTCCTTTCTTCTGGATATAGGGAGGGCACCTCTTGAATAAAAGTCTTATGACCTGCTTCAGGGCAGAAGGGCAGGGAACGGTCAGAGAGACCTTCCAGTAAATGTTGTTTCTCAAATTCCTTCAGTTTGAAATAATGTGCCAAGGTGCTGTATTCTGGGGATACCATGTCCTGAACCACATCAGGGCTACTAAGAAACGAGCGTCTGTGCTATGACTCGAAGCATCTCTGCCTGGATAAAGCACAGTGACCCCAAGAGCTCCATTCAGATTCCCTTTGCTCCATGAACCTTCCCTGCTGTTCCCCGGAAAGCCGTAATTAATATGGCCCCAGATAACACAGTTTGTGATTTGTCAGTATACATCACACTCTGCCTTATATTTTGAGGTAATGTTTGTGAAGTGCTTAGAGTAGTGTAGGAACATAGTACACACTCAAATGATGATGGGCATTATTATTGCTGTTGTTTATGTGTGTGTGTGTGTGTATATATATATATATATATATGTCATTCCTACTTGACTGTAAGCCTCATTGGGGTGAGGAGAGGACCTTATTTACTGATGGATTCCCAAGTGAGCCTGGTTTATGCTGCACTCACAAGAGTTTCTTACATATAACATTAATGAGAGTAAATATTAGAGTACTTTGAAAAGGAAGACATAATTTGTTATCATAAATTGGAGTATTGGGTGTCAGCCGATCCTATCCAAAAGGAGAAGCCGTTTGACCAACAAGAGCATCACATCCCCTAACCTCAGCCCCAGAGGGCAGCAGAAAAAAAAAGGAAGTGAAGGATAAATGTCACCGAAGTTCTCAGTGAAACAGAAGAAACTCTGACCAAAACCAAAATGCAACCGACTGAAAATGTTAATGGTCATTTTTAGTAAGTCACAAGAAGGTTAAGAAATGCTATTTTAATAAGTAGAACAATTTCATTTTCCATATACCCTGGGAAATTGAGATTTAGATGGTTTCTTTTACATAGTCTCAGATCAACTTTGCAACTCTTTTGCCGAAAGCAGTATGGTTTCGCCTTCAGTAACTTGTGGAAAAAAAGAACAAAAGGGTAATATCTTAAGTAATTGTTTACAAGAGAAAAGCACATTGGAAGTGAATGTTATATGTGGGATTATCCAACATAGTATTCTGGGAGGAAAAAGTTTAGACAAGAGAAGAAAACTGAGCAAAGAATCAAGTTTGCATGAGGTATAGAAGCAGGTTCATGGAGAAACCAATAAAGACTGAGTCCCAGCCTCTTCCAGCACCCCAAGAGGGGCCCTAGCGATTTTGTGTTTACGATTATGCATTAGTGTTCACGAAAAGGGCTTCCCAAGGTGCGTAAGTTTCAGGCTCTATAAAACTTGAACCACTCTTGATGAAATGCCTGTAAATTTGTGTAGCTCTTGTTTCTCAGTTTACTTTTTTGCAACCATTTAGCTCTGCCTTGCCAGATGAAGTGATACAACAACTGGGGACTTGGTCATGAGGAAGAAGGTCCTCGGAGAACTGCTAGTTAGGGAGATCATCACAGTTGAGTTCAAAGTGATAAAATGTGGACACTAGTATGGTTTTCATCAAGGATTATTATTGTACTTCTAGGGTAGTGATTCCCAACCAGGGGCAAATTCTACCCCCAGCGGGGAGGGCTGCTACTGGCACCTAGTGGGTAGAGGCCAGGGATACTGCTAAACATCTTATAATCCACAGGACAACCTTCACAGCAAAGAATTATCTGGCATCATATTTCGTTAGTGCTGAGGTTGAGAAACTATTCTAGGGTGTTCCTTTTACTATAGGTCAATTGACAATCGAAGTTGTCAAAAAGAATGACCAGCAGCGTAAGGTAACATCTCAAAGGCATTCTGTATCAAAGGCATTTGTTGGGTCTGTCATAAACCATTGCTTATCATATATCTGGCTCTTCCTTCTGTACACACACATAGGAAGGTTGTTAGGGCAGTGACTTGCATGAAAACTGGTGGAAACCTGTCTGATGCTAATGGCTGTGAAACAGGGAGTCCTAGAATTATAAGCACTGGAGTGGTGCTTTGTCGTGCAAACCCGGATCAAAAGACCAGCTTCCCTAAAACTAGAGTTTAGACACTTCCTTCACGGATGTGAATGTCCACACAATGTTAATGGAAATGTCGATCCCTCTCCATGGCTGCTGGGATCCCACTCCCAGGCTGCTGAACCCTACCAGTTAAAGTCCCAGAGTTACCAATGGACTGGCCCGAATTCCTGCCCTTGGACCTTTGCTGGTCCTTTACCACCTCATGGCCTTCCTTCTAGTCACCTTCGGACTATCTCTGTAATAGTCCCATGGCGGCTTGCTTCCCCAAAGCGCCTAAACCATCCTCTCCCTGTTACCCTCCTGTGGATGCCTGCACCTCCTGCTTCCTTGAGATGAGTAACAGTAGTAATAATCACAGCTGCTACCATGTATGCAGCAGCCACAAGGACTAGACTGGCGCCACAACTACACTTCATCTGCAAGGCGAGTATCGATAACCTTGTCTTGCAGATGATGAATCCTGGGTTTAAAGAGGCCTCTAACTTCCTCCAAGTCAAAATGCAGGCATTTGGTCCCAGGACTGCCTGGCTCCAGTAGGAACTCCCTATACTTACTTCTCTCCTCTCCCTAGAAAAATCTGTTTTTGTCTTGATCCCTGGATTTGTTTCTTTTTTCTTTCTTTCTTTCTTTTTTTTCTTCTTCTTTTTTAAGATGGAGTCTTGCTTTGTGGCCCAGGCTGGAGTGCAGTGGAGCGATCTCACTGCAACCTCTGCCTCCTGGATTCAAGTGATTCTCCTGCCTCAGCCTCCTGAGTAGCTGGGATTACAGGCGCGTGCCACCATGCCTGGCTCATTGTTTTTGGATTTTTAGTAGAGATAGGGTTTTGCCATGTACTCCAGGCTGGTCTCGAACTCCTGACCTCAGGTGATCTGCCCACCTCGGCCTCCCAAAGTGCTGGGATTACAGGCGTGAGCAACCGTGCCCGGTCAATCCCTGAATTTTAGATGAGGAAAAGTTCTTTCAAACCAAAGTGGACTCCTCCATCTTGATTTTGTTCTGCTGTCTCCTACTGCCTTTCACTCTGTCTCTCTTTTATCTACCACAGCCTCTCCCCTCTAGCGGCTCCTTCCTCTACAAATGTACCCCCTGACCCTGCTTCACCGCCTGCCTCATCTGCTTCCTTTGCTTCACTGTCAACTTACCAAAAGCAAGAGCGTCTCAGTTTGGCCACTCATCTGCTCCCTCATTCATTTCCTGGCCTGTCAATGAACAAAGTCTTGCTCTCTTCCCCGGCTCCATGCCTCGGGATGGTGATTTGTCTGTGTACCCTCGGGACCCTCCGCTCTCTCTGGATGGAGGCCATATCTACCTCCCACCCTTTTGTTTCTTAGGGCCTGGGACAGTGCCCTGAAGGGTGTGCGTGATGGGGATGACCTCACATTCAGACCAAGGCAAAAACCAGATAAACCCCTCCCTCCCAGGGGGCCAGGGAGACGGCTGAAGCAGGGCTCCTAGGGAAATTCCTTTGGGCTGGAGCTCTATTTGACAGAATGACAACACACTATTGACATATTTAGAGCAGTGATTGCCTCATGGAAATACCCTATTTCACCAGGGACTGAGATCCGAGCTTCATATCTAAATGTCATATACCTCTTCACTATAACTGAGGCTCTGAGAAAACAGAAACACATGACTACATACTAGGGGATTCAATTCCTGTTTTTCCTTCCTGTTTGTCCTCTTCTAAAATAAAAAAGAAACTTCTTGGTATTGTTATCCTGAGGGTATATTACTACTACATATGTGGAGATAAAGTTAAATGAAACAAGTAGTTTCTGAGCTGTTGGCAGTAAAGGCCATCCATTTTTAAAAGGAAAGTAAGTAACATCTAAATCTATATCTGATGGCAAAGATCCCTTCTCTGGATAATTTCTTTCTCATACCCTCTCCACTGAAATGTGTGTAGGAATTTCCATAAATTGGTATTAGGCTTTTGTCTAACCTTCATCCATCTATCTACTGGTTCATTCCTTAATTCAACAAATCTTTATCCAACCTGTATGCTCGGTCATTGGACAAGAGAGAAGAAAGACACTGTGCCTGTTCTCAAAGAGCGAAGTCTAACCTGGCACCTACAATCAGGGTGACAGATGCTGGATAAGAGAAATGTAGGGTGTGGCAGGAACATTCACACAGACGCTGACCCCAGACTTGGGGGCAGCCAGTCAGGGACAGTTTCTAGGAGACAGTAATGTCTAAGGTAAACTCTAAGAGCGGTAGGTGAAGGTGGAAGGGGTCAGGTTGCAAGGAGAGGTTGACCCAACAAGAGAGAATAGTGTTTAGAAGGCCCAGGTCAAGGGAGAGAGAAACAGAGACAAAAGACAGGAGAGAGTTTTAAGGGACCAACAAGTTCGTGCTTACTGGATCAGAGAAGAGGAGATGAATGGAGAAAGATTCAGGCACATGAAGTGGGTGCCATTATCATCCCCACATTGCAGATGTGGAACTGAAGCACTGAGAGGTTAAGTAACTTGCCCAAGGTCATCCAGCTAGTACGCAGCAGATCCTAACTCAACCTAGTATCTGTGCCCTTCACTGACCGATGCTGCCTTTGAGATCATTTTCTTTTCTGTTTTTGGAGATGGGTCTCGCTCTGTCGACTAGGCTGGAGTGCAGTGGCATGATCTCAGCTCACTGCAGCCTTGATGAGATCATTTTCAAAACTCCCTCCCAGCTATGGTTTGGAGGCTCCAGGAGAAAAGAGTAGATTGAGGCAGTAATTTTATATTCAGTGAGAAGTCTGAGTGGGAATGTCAGCCCCAGAAAACCTGTCCTCCTCTGCCTGCTGCCCTCCGTAAGTCAGATTAAGGCAAAAGTACCACTCTTCTGGGGGAATTTTCATTTAAATGGGGTAGGGCCCAGCACGTTTTCAGCACCCTAACTGGCAGGGGAGATTGAGGGAGACATTTTGTTGTAGCAGTCCAGCCTGTGTCCCTTCAAGGGGATAAATATGAGGGACCACCTCATCATATAATCAGAGGCATCTTTTTGCCTAGAAGGGTTGGTATGAATCACTAAGCTCTGAATTTTCTGTCAGAGAATGACTTAGGTTGTTGAAAGTTACACATTAGAAGGTTTTTTTCCCCCTTCCAATTACGAATGGCATAAGTGAAAATTACTCAAGTTGACTCAAGGACTAGATTGTTTTATTCAAAGGAGTTGAGTTTTGTTTTCATTCAGTGACTGATTTCGAGCTTCATAGCCCTTAAGGGGGAAGACAAAAAGGCTTTAATGCCATACATTTTGCAAGGGAAGACTTCAAAGTGGTGAAGTGTGTGAACAGTTCACCCAAGCCTGGAACATGGAGAGCAGACTTCTCACGACCAGGTAATTTCTCATCGCCAATTACCCACCAGTTAGATTAACCCTTTAGCCAATTAATTCTTCCTAGAATAAAAATATTTCAGTGTGAGAAGCGTCACCCCCAAATGCTCACTTTTCTTGTTTCATTCCAGTTGCCTAGTTCCTTCTCAAGGGATAGACTAATCCCTTAGCTGCTGAGACCGGTTTGAGTTGAAAAGCCCGTCTCCAAGACCGCCTATGGTTATATGGAAGAGGACTTTTCCACGTCTGTTTTCAACACTGGTGGAGTTGATGGTCTGGAGAGTATGTGTGTATATACATATAGTATAGAATATTATAATATATATACACAAACATATATATTATGTGTATTACATATACACAAATATATAAATATATATGAAACTGGATATGGATATATATCTGGAGTTGGATTGGAAAAGAAGCTTTGGAAAAACTGACGACCAATGACTATGAACACGAACATGTTGGTTTGGTTAAGGCAGAAAGAGTGTGTGTGTTTTGTATCCTTGTTTATACCAGGACCTAGGGAACTCAAAGTCACATGGAAATTGGATATGGTTTATCAGTTAGCTCTGTCTACTCAAACCATTCTTCCCACCAAAAAATGGACAGTAGTTTGATCAGCCCTTTTCCTACTACTTAAAACTCTTTCTTCCACTTGGCCAGATCTGATTTTGTAATTCCTTTCTGGCAAGTGGATAGAAAGCTTGGTTAACAACTTCTGCTTGTTGAATTATTGTATAAATTATTAGTTGATTCATCACTATGAAAATTCAGGAATGCCAGCTATAATGTACTATGCTGATCAGGTGTCTGCTCTGATTTTGGCATCAATGTGGTGACCTCCCAGGAGCAGGGGACCACCAGGTTGCCTAAGGAGGGGTGAACCAGCCCAGGTCAGAAATGGAGCAGGTCAAAACTCCCATGCTGATCAGTAGTAGTATCGCACTTGTGAACAGTCACTGCCCTCCAGTGTGGGCAACATAGTAAGATCCTGTCTCTAAAACAAAAACAAAAACAAAAACAAAAACAAAAAAAAAAAGGAAAGAAAGAAAAGAAAAATCAGGAATGCCATTTATATAGTGATTAACCCGTTTTTTCCATTGGGACATAGGCTGACATATGTGCCCTTTAGATCCATATTGTGGTCACAAAATGAGCAGTTAGCAATGAGCCTTTATCCTTGTTTATTTCTCTGTTACCATTGAGTTTTCTTGTCACAGTGGTGAGAAAATAGATGGCATGTAATTTCTGGCTTGGAAGTCATTGAGAGACTGATTGAGTGGAAGAGGAGAAGGGAAGTGAACGACTAACAAACCCAACTCTACCAAACCAGTGTCTTCATGAGTGCTGGAACAATAAGCATGCCATGGTGGTTCTCATTCCACAACCATTTATTCATTCAGACAGATGGAGCCTACTGTGAGCCCACACTAGGAAGATACAAGGTCTGACCTCGAGAGCTCGCATTAGGACTTGCCCAAAAGTGGGCCCATCAAAGGTGCTGAAAAGAACAGACGTGCGTTTGCAATCAGCAGGCGCTTCCCCTTTTCACAAGACACAATGGATTGAGTTATCTTCCACATTCCTCAGTCCTGAACTTACCTGTATTAGCAAAGTTGAGAGGGACAGGCTCAGAATGATTTAGACAAAAGAGGAGATTGATTGAAAGGCATATAACAGAAAGTTCAACAACCAAATCACAGGAAGGGCAGGGCATCAGGGATGACGGAACCAGGGAATCCCTCCCTCCCTCACCCCTGCACTCCATTCCACACTCCTCTCTGGCCAACTCACTTCCTTTCCTCTCTGCAGAGAGGGGCTCTCTCCACAATGGTGGTGCCCCAGCCTTACATCTTCCAGACTCTATCCTTCTCCTTCTCTCTCTCCTTAGTAGGCTCAGCCCCCTACCTGCCCATCAAATGCTGGAGTTCCTCCAGGCTACATCCTAGGCCCTCTTACTCCCTCCCTGAGATCTTGCTCATGTGAGGTCAGTCACCACCTCTATCTAAAGGATTCTCAAATGTATTCTACAACACAGACCTTTCTCCAAGCTCTAGGCCTGTGTATCCAAATGCCTTCCTGATATCTGCTCTTGGGTATCTCAAAGCCATATGAAACTTTCCCCTTCTTTCTTGGTAACAGAATCCCCATGTTGTTGGAAGTGGCAATGAACCCAGTGAAAAGATGACATTTCCCAGCATCCCTTGCAGCCAGAGGTAGACAATGAGATGTAAACGGAAGTAATTAGATTGAGTTCCTGCAAAAGTCCTTCACAAAAGGCTGATTCAGCTGGATGTTTTGCCATTTTCATCCTTATGCCTTCCTCCTCCTTCTGCCTGGCATGTGGACATAATAGCTAGTGCTACAGTGATCATCTTGAGACTATGAGAACTTGAAGACTGAAACTAGCACCCAAAATGGCAGAGAGAACGGTATAAGGATCTTGGGATAAAGGTACTTATTTGCTAGCTTTAGACAACTTTTAGGTGAGAAATTATAAATTTATATCTTATTGAAGTCCCCTCTATTTATAACTAGAAGACAAACAATTTATAACAGATATAACAGCCTCTTCCTACCCTTCCAGCCTTATCTGGAACCAGGCCCCCCCTGCACCCTTCTCCCTCTCTCGTCACACTGCCCTCTTGCTCTCCCTGCACTTGCCATGCCCTCTCCTGCCACTCAGTCTTCTCACATGCCATTCCCATTACGTAGATCTCAGCTCCGTCATCGTTTCCTTGGGGAAACCATCCTTGACCTACTTCCCCCACCACAGGTTCTCAAAGTGCCACCAGCCTCTCCTTTTTTGCATCTGTCTTCAGTGTAATTTTATATTTATTTGCATCAGCTTTGGACTCACACATGTCCCTCTCACTAGATTGTAAGCTCTGGGGAGGCAGGGACTGTGCTTTCCTTTTCTTACTACTGTATTCTTTATACCTAAGCACAGTATTATCATAAGTGTTCACCCCCAAAGAGAAAAATGTTGAATACATTAATGCACCACAAAGGAATTACTCAGACCTCTCTGGTCTATGTTTTTTAAATCCTGGGGAAGAATTCTGAATGGCCTAGCTAGGACCAAGTTTCTACCTCAGGACTGTGGCCAAGAGTAGGCTCTATAAGAATGTAGCTGGCTGGGTGCGGTGGCTCACACCTGTAATCCTAGCTCTTTGGGAGGCCAAGGCAGGATGATCCCTTGAGCCTGGAAGTTCAAAACCAGCCTGGATACCAAGCCAGACCCAGCCTCTACATAAAAATAAAAAATAAAATTAGTGCAGTGTAGTGGCATGTGCCTGTTTTCCCAGCTACTTGAGAGACTGAGGTGGGAGGATGGCTTGAACCCAGGAGTTTGAGACTGCAGTGAGACAATGACTGCACCACTGTACTCCAGCCTGGGTGACAGAGCAGACTCTGTCCAAAAAAAAAAAAGAAAGAAAAAAGAAAGGGAAAAAAAACATAGCAGCCCCCATTCAAATCACATGTCCAGAATAGGGAAAACAATAATCCCAAAAGAAACTAAAAGCGACAGGCAGAACAATAAACATCCACTCTTAAGGCCATCTTTGATGCATATTTTAACATGATTTTACCTGGAGGAGAGCCTGTGGAAAGAGAGTACACAATATAACTTGGCTGAGGTCCTCCATGCCCTAGGAAAGGATGTGGTTCCCAAACTCCTGGGACGACCTTGTCATATTCCCCCGGGGTCTATTATGCATTCATTGTCAATAGATTAAAAAATGAGAAACCCTGTTTTATCTGATTTTATGACTCCCATTCAGTTCAACAGACACCTAGAATAAAATATAAACTCATCACTTAGCCCAGAGCCCTTACCCCCTCGCACCTCCCCTCCTTCCTGCCCCCATTGAGTTCCGTCCACTCAGGCCTCCTCTGATTTCTCAAAGCCTGAGCTCAGTTCTGCCTGGGGAACTTTACATTGCTGTTCCCCTCTGTCTGAAACTCTCTGCCCCTAGATCTGGGCAAGGCTGACTCCTGCGGAGGCCGAGCCAGCAGGGCTACCAGAACACTTCTCCAGTTTAGGCACTGCACAAAGATGCTGGACTGTGGGGGTGGTGATATCTGAAATTCAGTCCCAGTGCCGTCTGCTCTCTTGTGCTCTGAGAAGCGGTGCATTTTTCTTCACCAAATACAGCATCCTGTAGCAAAGTCAAGGGTCCTTGGGGCTACATCTGGCTAAAGGGGAGATCTTTGTCTAATTTATATACATCACATAAGGCTAGTAGTGGTGGCCAGGCTAGAGGGCCTCCTCATCAGAGCTGGAGAATTTTCTCCCCTACTGGATGATGATCATGTGGCTAAGTTGACACCAGAGCCAGAATCTTGAAACTTAGGACAAAGGTCACCTGGTCATCAGTTGACCCCTCTAACTGAAGATGAGGGAGAGGGAGCTTCAGAGGGTGATTCCGAAAGCTGGTTCTAGGCTCTGCCTGTCTCCATACTCTTTCAGTTCAGGTGCTTCTTCACCTATGCACTCCGTGTCCCACTATCTGAACTCCCATCATGTGTGAACCAGGGATTACAGGCCCTGCCCTCAGAGAGTTTACAGTCCACAGGGAGATATAAATAAAATAATCACACCAACAACATGGACATTAAACTGTGATGAGTGACGGGTGCAGTGACTCACGCCTGTAATCCTAGCACTTTGGGAGGCCGAGGTGGCTGGATCACTTGAGGTCAGGAGTTTGAGACCAGCCTGGTCAACATGGTGAAGCCCTATCTCTATTAAAAATACAAAAATTAGCCAGGGGTGGTGGCACACACCTATAGCCCCAGCTACTTGAGAGGCTGAGGCAGGAGAATCGCTTGAACCTGGGAGGCAGAGGTTGCAGTGAGCTGAGATTGCGCCACTGCACTCCAGCCTGGGCAACAGAGCCAGACTCCGTCTCAAACAAACAAAAACTGTGATGAGGGCCAGGAAGGAGGAGTGGGTGGGGCTTTGAGAGCATGTGGTGAAGGGACTTAACCCAAGGTGGAAGGGTGGGGGTGAGAAGACATCCACGAAGAAGTGATTCCAGTTGAGAATAGGACAGTGGCCGGGTGCAGTGGCTCATGCTTGTAAACTCAGTACTTTGGGAGGCTGAGGTGGGCGGATCGCTTGAGCCCAGGAGTTCAAGAGCAGCCTGGGCAACATGGGGAGTCCTGGTCTCTATAAAAAATAAATAATTAGGCACATGCCTATAGTCCCAGCTACTTGGGAGGCTGAGGTGCAGGATCTGCTTGAGCCTGGAAGATCGAGGCTGCAGTGAACCATAAGTATGCCACTGTGCTCTAGCCTGGATGACAAAGTGAGACTTCGTCTCAAAAAAACAAACAAAAAAAAGAGACTAGAGGGATGGGTAGGAGGTGACCAGGCAGAGAAAAGATGAGACATGTGGAAGGCAGTAGCCTGGTCCAAAGAAGTTTTTAAAGGAAAAACTTCAGCCGAATTAATAAAAGAGTTTGAGCAAAAAAGAATTCATGAATCAGGCAGCCTGCTGAGCCAGAGTAGGCTCAGAGATTCCAGTGCAGCCACGTAGTGGAAGATTTATGGACAGAAAAAGGAAAGCGGTGTACAGAAAATGAAAGTGAGAAACAGCTGGATTGGTGCCAGCTGCAGTGGCTCACACCTGTAATCCCAGCACTTCGGGGGGCTGAAGCAGACAGATCACCTGAGGTCGGGAGTTCGAGACAAGCCTAGCCAACATGGTGAAACCCCGTCTCTACTGAAAATGCAAAAATTAGCTGAGTGTGGGGTCGCGCACCTGTAATCCCAGCTACTCAGGAGGCTGAGATGGGAGAATGGCTTGAACCAGGAGGCAGAGGTTGCAGTGAGCTGAGATCACTCCACTGCACTCCAGCCTGGGCCACAGAGCAAGACTCCATCTCAAAAAAGAAAAAAGAAAAAAAAAAGAAGAGAAAGAAAGAAACAACAGGATTGGTTATAGCTCGGCATTTGCCTTATTTGAACGCAATTTGAACAGTTGGCCACATTTGATTGGCCAAAACTCAGTGATTGGCACAAGAGTAGGCTACAGTCTGTTTACAGTTCCATTTAGGTTATAGTTCATGAGTACAGAAAAACATTTAGGCTGAACTTAAAATATGTAAGGAGGTAGCTTCAGGCTACACTTGATTTAACAAAATGCAGAGGCCCAGACCCAGCTCAGGGTGCAGGTCATGCCAGTGCCCAGACGTGTTTCAAACAAGGCTTTTTGTCTTTTAAGAATCTGCTGTTATTCATCACTGAGGTGACATGTGCATATCATTCTGGCAAGTTTTCTCTCAGGTCCAAGTAGAGCATGACTCAGTGGCATGTTGGAGAAGGTTCCTCTCTGCTTGCAAGAGCTGACTGCACGTATCCCTTCCCAACTGCACATTTGGTGATGTCTCATTGGCCTGGTGGCACTGTTGCTCATGGTGGCAGTATTTGCACCAGGGGAATCAGCACACACTGCAAAGCAGGGCATTTTGTTTTTCTTAAGAGTTGATGATAAATATTTACTAGCATGCCACAGCATGAGCCACCTTTCACAGTCCCAGAGAAGATGCCCAATTTCTCAGAGCATCACAAATTTTCTTGAAAAGGTTAGATTTATGACAAAGTGACGTGACAGCCTTTGGATCCTGCCTCAGACAGCTGGAAAAAGACAGCTGCTGCCAACATACTAAAGATCTAGCATGATTTCTGTCACTCATGGAATGTTTCCTGCAATCGGCTTTCAAGAAACAGAACTTCCTAACTGCTGTCATTTGAGGGGGATAGAGAGGGTTAGACTTGGCCAGTCAGGGCTGTTTGCTAATTCCCTCCATAGCCAGAGGCTGTTACCACATCCTGGGACAAATAGTAACGGCACCTATGACCTCATCTCTCTCCTCTGAGGACTAGCAGTTGATTAGCAACATAGGACAGTTACAAATTATGGGTGTAGGCCTTGTGTGGTGGCTCATGCTTGTAATCCCAGCACTTTGGGAGGCTGAGGTGGGCAGATCACCAGAGGTCAAGAGTTCGAGACCAGCCTGCCCAACATAGCTAAACCCCATCTCTACTAAAAATACGAAAAAAAAAAAAAAATTAACCAAACCTGGTGGTGGGTGCCTGTAATCCCAGCTACTCAGGAGGCTGAGGCAGGAGGATGGCTTGAACCCGGGAGGCAGAGGTTGCCATGAGCCAAGATTGCACCACTGCACTCTAGCCTAGGGTGACAGAGCGAGACTCTGTCTCAAAAAAACAAAACAAAAAACAAACAAAAACAAAACCCAAAGCAAACAAAGCATAAAAACAAACAAAAAGACCTCACAAATTATGTGTGTAATTCTGTAATTCTGATCCCCAGCTTTCTACCATCCTAGTGCTTTTGGAGGGCCTGATTCAGATGAAGAGTCTCCTGAGAGCATGGACTGTCTCAGGTATCTGTGTGTTCCTCAGTGTCTGGCCTGGTGACTGGCACACAATCTTGCACTAGCTGCTGGCTTTTGAATTAATACACGCCATGAAAGAGGACCCAGAAAGTTTGCACAGCTGGAGCTTCTCCTCACCCTGGGTCTTTGTGATTTGACTTGCTGGTGATTTCTATTTATCCTGCTAAACTCAACTCAGGGGAGTCCTGGAAGCCCTTCCTAGCACGCTGAGACTGGGAAGATATGGCACTCCTTATCGCAAGGTATCCCCAGTACCTGTCCTCCCAGGTGGTTCTCCCCACTCTGAGTGTCTACATCTCATTTATTCCTCCCGGCCCAGTCTTTGGCACAGTGCCAGTGAATATTTAATATGTGAATGAGGGGCTGAAGCTAATGCAAACAGGAGTGTAAAGTTCAGGAAAGATTGGAGAAAGCCACACTTAACAAGCTCCTTCTGTATGCCAGGTATATGAAGGACAGCACAGAACATGCCACCCCAAAATATGCTACTTTGGCATAGGATTTTTTTGAGCTGATGAACATTGAGGAGAAGCAGATACAAGAAAGGCTCTCTGCTTGCCCTCTATTTGCCCAAAAGCAGGACGCCAATTTTTCTTTTTCTTTTTTTTTTTTTTTTGAGATGGAGTTTCACTCTTGTTGCCAACTGCCAACTCTCGTTACTCCCAGGCTGGAGTGCAATGGTGAGATCTCTGCTCACTGCAACCTCCGCTTCCCAGGTTTAAGCAATTCCCTTGCCTCAGCCTCCTGAGCATCTGGGACTATAGGCACATGCCACCACACCCAGCTGATTTTTGTATTTTTAGTAGAGACGAAGTTTCACCATGTTGGCCAGGTTGGTCTCAAACTCCTGACCTCAGGTGATCCGCACGCCTTGGCCTCCCAAACTGTTGGGATTACAGACATCAGCCATGGCCTGGCCCAGGACACCAATTTGTAAAGGTTTCTCCTCCTCTCCTCCTACCAGGAAGGACAGAAGTTAATCACTGGAGACAAGTCTAGACCCTTATAAACCCAGAGAGGGCACCAGAGGAATATACATAGCACACCTTACTCACTAGCCCTTATCTTCCATTGGTTTCCCACAAGCCCAACTTCTAACCACCGTTTTAAGTTACTCAGCACAGGGTACTCCCATACGTATGTGTGATGCACATGTTAATCTATTTTTCGTCAGTCAAATTTACAGAGCCCTAGCTGGAAAATTTAGGAGAGTAGAGGGAAAAATATTTTCCTCCCCTACACATTGTACAAAGTCCTTGCATACTTTCTCTCTTTTAATTTTTATAACAACCCCTTGAGGTAAATTCTACTATTCCCATTTTACAGAGGAGGAACTGAAAATCAGAGCTGTTAAGGAACTTACCCAAAGTCACGCAGCTCATCACAGGAGGGGCTCCTATTAGGGTCCAGATATAATGTTGTGCCTTCTAGTGCAGTGATGTAGGGTGGGCTGGAGTCAGAACACTAAATTGCAGCCAATGAGACACTGCTGAGCATAACGGCTCCTTTCTTTGCCTGTTCCTTTCCTGCAACATCACCACCTTCACCCCTAGAAGCCAGTTTGATATTGATATTGATTTGATATTGATTGATTTGCATATTGATTTGATTTAGGCTTACAGGAGTTCAGGGTCTATTCCGTTGTGCTTCTCAGGGAACATTTTGCAGTATTTGTTTCATTCACTTCAAATTCTTTAGACTTACGTTTTCCCATTTATGGGAACATGGACCAAGAAGCTGATGGAACCAGTAAGTGTATGCTGCTGAGACTCTTGACCAGTGTGTCTTACAGTGAAAACTAAAACTAAAATTCTAAGCCCCCAGTTGACTGCATGGACCCCCTCTTGGTCAAGGGGAACCCCAGAGACAGCTGAAAAACAGACTACCTGGCCATAATGGGAAGGAAGGTCAGACCTGCCTCATTATACCCACTCCCTTTTGGAGTTTAGGCACCACAACTGACCAGCCTTAATGTTAAAATAGAGATCACAAGACTGACAAAACAGATGCTTTGTGGCACTAAGATTCCAGATTTTAAACCATGCCAGGTCAGGGTGAAGTCATGCCTGCAGGCCATCAATGTTGCTACATAGCATCCTTGTCTTAATTTAAAACATTCTTTTCTGCTGGCGCCAAATTTTAGACAGAGCCTTACTCCTTTAACCAACTGTAAATTAAAGAATATCTGAATCCACTTATAACCTATAAGCCCTCCACTTCAAGATATCCCAACTTTTTGGGTCAAACCGATATATCCCTTCCATGTATTGATTTATGTGTTTGCCTGTAAACTCTTGCCTCTCTAAAACATATAAAAGCAAATTAATCCGACTGCCTTTGGCACACTTTTTTTTTTTTTTTTTTTTGAGACTGAGTCTCGCTCTGTTGCCCAGGCTGGAGTGCAGTGGCATGATCTCAGCTCACTGCAACCTCTGCCTCCTCGGTTCAAGCAATTCTCCTGCCTCAGCCTCCTGAGTAGCTGGGACTACAGGTGCCCACCACCACGCCTGGCTAATTTTTTGTATTTTTAGTAGAGACAGGGTTTCACCATGTTGGCCAGGCTGATATGAAACTCCTGACCTCAGGTGATCTGCTTGCCTTGGCCTCTCAAAATGCTGGGATTACAGGCGTGAGCCACCTCGCCCAGCCACCTTTGGCATACTTTCTTGGGACCTCTTGAGGCTGTTTCCCCAGACCATGGTCACTCATGAATTGGCTCAGAATAAACTTCTTTAAAATACTGTACACAGTTTGTTTTTTTCCATTAACAGAGTGTAACTCCAGGATAACCTGCATCAGAATCCCTGGGGCCATGGGTAAGATTTAGCGTCTCAGTCCATAGAGCAGGTCTTTGGATGAGACCCTGAAATCTGCATCTTACCCAGGAACCCCTGTCTGAATGTTCTGAAGGAACTTGCAAGGATCTGTTTAAAATTTTAAGGTACCATTTACATAGAGCTAAGTACACAAATCTTAAGTGTATTATAGCTAGAATTTTTATATAAGTCTACACATTTTAACCTAATTACACATTTGCGGAATAACCGTTCAAATCAAGATAGGAAAGAAAAATTTCCCTCCAAGTCTTCCCAGAGGTACATACTATTCTGTCACCATGGGCTAGTTTTGGTTGTTCTTGAACTTCATAGATCCTACAGCACATACTCTTTTGCATCTGTTTCCTTTTACTTATACTATGTTTTTGCAGTTTGTCCATGTTGTATGTGTACCAGTAGGTAGTTCCTTTTTATTGCTGGTAAAATTGCATTGTATGAATATATCCCCATTTACTTACATATTGTCTTGTTGAAGTTCATTTCAATTGTTTCCAGTCTGTGGTTATTGTGAATAAAGCTGCTGTGAGCATTCTTGTAATAGTCTTTTGGCGGTCTTAGGCACTTGAGGTTTTCTTGGGCAACTACCTAGGAGTGAAACTGCATTAGGCTTAAGGTTTGACAGAAGTAGGTGAGGGCTTATATATAACCATGAACAAGTGATGCCTGTTGGGCAGGAACATCAACAGCTCCCACCCCAAAGGAAGAGAGGGCCTGGGTGGGGCACTTAGTGGCTGAGCCTAGCTCATGGACTTCCAAAAGGTGATATTGAAGCTGGGCGCGGTGGCTCACGCCTGTAATCTCAGCACTCTGGGAGGCCGAGGTGGGAGGATCAGGTGGTCAGGAGTTTGAGATCAGTCTGGCCAACATGACAAAACCCTGTCTCTACTAAAAATAGAAAAATTAGCCAAATGTGGTGGTGTGCGCCTATAATCCCAGCTACTTGGGAGGCTGAAGCAGGAGCATCGCTTGAACCTGGGAGGTGGAGTTGTAGTGAGCCAAGATTGTGCCACTGCACTCCAGCCTGGGAGAAGAGCGAGACTCCATCTCAAAAAACCCCAAGAAACAAAAGGTGATATTGCCCCCAAGGGGCTGAAAATTGTTTACTGAGAGGGATGTGTATGTGAAAAAAGATCTTAGACATTACAATGATTTGTAGCCTTTAGATATGCTGACATACAGTAATGTCATGGGGAGAGGAGCAATAGAAAAAAATGTCTTCCAAGGCTCCTGGGGGGGTGAAAATGAAAAAAGCTTGAGAAACATCAGTCTAGCTAAGTCTGGACTTTCTCATATCTCCAAACCAGAACCTGCAAGGGTGATCTCACTCTTTGGTCAAGGAGTCAACTTGGGAATAATAAGCCTCACAACACAGAGATGCCCAGCGAAAACCAAACAGCTAGGCCAGGTGTAGTAGCTGCCGCCTGTCATCCCTGCACTTTGGGAGGCCAAGGCAGGTGGATAGCTTGAGCCTAGGAGTTCAAGACCAGCCTGGGCAACATGGTGAAACCCCATCTCTACAAAAAATACAAAAATTAGTCAGGGGTGGTGGTACATACCTGTAGCCCCAGCTACAGGGAAGCTGAGGTGGGAGGATCGCTTGAGCCTGGGAGGTTGAGGCTGCAGAGAGCTGGGATCGTGATATGGACAGTAGACAGGGAGGTACTGGGTAGAAGAGGGTGGCTCCCCAGCAAAGACCTCACCCTTAAGCCTAAAGACCCATGGCCCTAAGCAAGGACAGCATTCCTGTTTTTGTGCCCCAAAAGTTGCCTTTTGGTCTGCCATGCCCCCTATCCTGTACCATCCTGTCCCCATACAAACACCAAATCCCAGGCTCCAGGAGCAGACAAGCGGGTGAAAAGACGAGAAGACAAGCAGATGGAGGGTGGAATGGAGGGCGCAGCAGAGAAAGAGAGAAGAGGAGAAACATCTGAACGCCGAGAAGAGTTGGGCTGTTGCTGGTGGGAGAGGAGTTCAGCTGCTGGACGGCCAGGCTCCAGGGTAAGATTGTCTTCCCACTCCATCCCCTGCTTCCATCTCCCCATCCATCCCGCTGAGAGCCACCTCCACCACTCAATAAAATTCTCACATTTATCCTTCGAGTCCCTGTGTGACCCAGTTTTTCTGGGATACTGGACAAGAGCTTAGGATACAGAAAGCTGTCACATTGGCCCTCTGCCCTTGCAGAAAGGCAGAGGGTCCATGGAGCTGGTTAACACTTGAGCCATCCATGGACGGCAAGGCTAAAGGGGCACATTGTAACACACACCCACTTGGGCCCCTGCGCCTGTCCATCTGTGTGCTCCCCCTCCCTTAAGGGCTTTGAGCAACAGTGGCGACCCAACAGGTGAGCCACACCGCTGTCGTGCGTCCTACGAGGGGGATCAGGGAGCTCTACCCCTTCGGTCATGCCACTGCACTCCAGCCTGGGTGACAGAACAACACCCTGTCTCAAAAATAAATAAAACAAAAACTAAAACTCCCAAATCGCTAAATTCCTGTGTGCATGTGGGGTAGGGCAGGGGCTTGTAGGCACAAGGACACACTAGCGCCCTGAAAGGACAGGTAAGTAACCAGAGTCTAGAGAGATCCTGCTCCACTCAGCACAGGGACCACCTGGCCTGGAAGAGGAAGACATTCTTGGGTTCACACCTTTCGTTGAGGGAGGAAGTGATGAATGTCTCCGTAGGCCCTGCTGGGCGTCACTGAAGATCAGATCTGGCGTGGAGGAAGCTCAGGAACCACAACACAGCCGCCACACTCAAGGCTTACTCGGCACCTCTCACCCATTGTTCTCCTTTAACTCATGCGTGATGTTTCCGCCCTCAGAAGGTCTTCCCTTGTGAGCGAATGGAAAGTAAAAAATCTGGAAAGAATGAATGCGCCAAAGAGAGAGCAAAAAGCGTGAATCAAGCCAGAGGGAGACACACTCAGCCCACAGACACCAGGCAGGAAGAAGGGAGGCTCTGAGAGAAGGTTTGCAGCTCTCCTTCACCCACGTTCTCTGTAAGCCAGGTGTCCAGTGGGCCGTTCACTGCATCTGAGGGGTATGTGGCCAGCTGGGAGAAGGGCCACAGGGGCAGTGCACCCCACCAGGCCAGGCCCTGCCTTCAGCCCTGGATGACACATCCCGGCAGTGTAGGACGGTGGTGGAACCCACGCATAACCATGTGGCCCGAGCAGGTTTCAGACCCATCCATTCTTTAGCTTTCTGTGCTTCAGTCTCCTCATCTGCAGAACAGGGATGGGAATAATGGTCTCTTCCTCACTGTGGTGTTATGAGGATTCAATTAGTGAATATACGTTAAGTACTCAGAACAGATCTTGGGACACAGTCTCGCTACATGGGCACTGGCTTTTTTTTTTTTTTTTTTTTCGAGACAGTCTCATTCTGTTGCCCAGGCTGGAGTGCAGTGGCACGATCATAGCTCACTGCAGCCTTGAACTCCTGGGCTCAAGGGAGCCTCCCTTCTCAGCTTCCCAACTAGCTAGGACTACAGGCATGCTGCTATCCCTGGCTAATTTTAAATATATATTTTGTGGAGATGGGGTCTTGCTACGTCACCTAGCCTGGTCTTGAATTCCTGGCCTCAAGTGATTCTCCCACCTTGGCCTCCCAAAGTGTTGGAATTAAGACGTGAGCCACCACACCCCACCAAGGACTGGCTTTTATTATTACAAAGACAAGTGATGCCGGCCCTCAAGTTGCTCCCACACCAGGGAGGGTACCACCTTCCCATTTCTTGTTCAACTGAGAAGGCTGACAGGAAAGAATAATTTTAATAATACTTTTGCCTGTTCTTCTCTAGACTTCAGGCAGGGATACTGCTGCCCCCTTGGGGTTGTCATTTCTTGACTGACTCACTTTCCCTTTCTCCTTTCCCCTCAGCAGCAGACTCCCAAAAGGGATGATCACTGTCTTTGGGGTGGGGGTGGGATGTGTAGCCAAGAGGAAATGTTGATCGAGCCCCTGATGACTCATGAGTCACTGTATGTTGGACTCCACAGGGCGAGGTCACAGTACAAACAGGGAGCCCAAGCTCCGGGTCTGAAATGGAGCCGTCTTCACATGAGGGATGCTTCCGAGCCATAGCAGTGACTGTGGACCCTGCATACCACATTCTCTTCCTTCCCATGTTAGTTTGTTAAGAGCGATATGATGAGCCGGGGTCATGAAAACACAGGTAGGATTGATTCCTCTGCTTGTTGGTGTGGCTTTCAGTGGCCCAGCTTATTTGTTCTGTGTCCACCTACCCATAGATCCTTCAACCTCCTTAGGAAGCCATCGGATGAATAATTCTGAGCATCACGGGTTGCATTCTCCAGGAAACAGTCTCCACGACAGCAATTTGTGCACAGAAAGTTTACTGGGGAATGCTGTCAAGATCAACACCTGTGTGGGGAGAGGAGGAAGACAGATGAATAGAGGAAAAAGCTGAACTTTAATGCTGTGGAAACAATGGCTCCTGCCAATGCCACAAGGAGCTCCGGAGCTAGGACAGCCCTTTGAAAATGGAGCGTGGGGCAGGTTGCTACCCTTGCATTGACCATGGGATGCAGGCTGCCCTAGAAAGTGGTAATGGCCTTGATTGAGGCAGCTTCTCCTCAGCCCAGATCAAACCCTGGAAAAGATGCAGCTGCAAGCTCCAGCTGCCAACACTCCTGGGAGCTGGCATTACGAACGCCTCTACTGCAGCCCAGCATCCACCACACTGGGCATAGGCTTCAGACCTTTCTTACTTTTACCACGTGTGTGTGTTTGTTTTTGTTTGTTTGTTTGTTTTTTTGACAGTCTCATTCTGTTGCCCAGCTGCAGTGCAGTGGTGTGATCTTGGTTCACTACCACCTCCGCCTCCACGTTCAAGTGATTCTCCTGCCTCAGCCTCCTGAGTAGCTGGGATTACAGACATGCACCATCATGCCTGGCTAATTTTTTGCATTTTTAATCAAGATGGGTTTCACCATGTTGGCCAGGCTGGTCTCGAACTCCTGACCTCAGGTGAACCGTCCATCTCAGCCTCCCAAAGTGCTGGGATTACAGGCGTGAGCCACCGCACCCAGTCGCTGCCATGAGTTTAAATCCTTCACATTCTCTATGATCTTTAAGTATAATAGTTATGGACACAAGTTTTGAAGTCCGACAGATTTGTGTTTACATCCCATTCCTGCCATTCATTTGACAATATTTATGGAGCATCTCTATATTTCAGGTGTGTTTAAGGCACTGAGGGTACATCAGGGAGTAAAAAAGATAAAAGCCCTGCCTCTGGGGTTGAAGTTCCATGAGCGACAGGAGATACATAGATGATTAAAAGAGAAATATAGAATACATGGTGATTAGTGCCATGTGATAATATATACTTATTACACTTAAAAAATTAAGTGGGGCATGTGGGGGCGGCAGAGGGAGGGGGAGGAGGGAACTCGGGAAAGGCTTCCCTGAGAGGTGTGGCCATGGAGAGATCAGGGAAGCTGGATTTGGGGTTGGGGGAAACTGTGCAAAGGCCCTGAGAAGAAGGTGTGATGGGGGTGTACAAGGCACACAAGGAGGAAGGGAGAATGAGTAGAAAACAGGGTTTCAGAAGTAGGAGGTAAAATCAGAGAGGTTTATATGAAACATCCAGAATGGGCAAATCTATAGGCACAGAAAGCAAGTTGCTTAGGGCTACAGGAGTGCGCACAATGGGGAGAGGTGACTTTGGGGTGCAAGTTTCTTCTTGAAATAATGAAAATAACCTGAAAGGCACTGAGATGACAACAGCTGCACAGCTCTGTGATTATATGGAAAATCATACAAGGGTTTTTTCAATGTATGCTTTAAATGAGTGAACTGTGTGGTATGTGAATTGTATCTTAATAAAGCTACTTACTGTGTGTGGGTTTTTTGTTTTGTTTTGTTTTTATGGAGTCTCGCTCTGTCGCCCAGGCTGGAGTGCAATGGTGTGATCTCAGCTCACTGCAACCTTTGCCTCCCAGATTTAAAAGACTCTCCTGCCTCAGCCTCCTGAGTAGCTGGGATTACAGGCACCTGCGACCGTGCCCGGCTTTTTTTTTTTTTTTTTTTTTTTTTTCACCATGTTGGCCAGGCTGCTTTTGAACTCCTGACTTCAAGTGATCTGCCTGCCTTGGCCTCCTAAAGTGCTAGGATTACAGGTGTGAGCCATTGCGCCCGGCCAATAAAGCTATTTAAAGAATCGGAGTAGTGACTGACACGAGACTGTGCCATGCAGGTCCTGGTGGGCCATGGTCAGGATTTGTGCTTTGACTCTGAGATGGGACACTACCAGTTGGTTTTAACCAGAAGGGTGAAATGATCAGATTTACATTAAAAAAGAATCCCAGGCCGGGCGCGGTAGCTCACGCCTGTAATCCCAGCACTTTGGGAGGCCAAAGCGGGCGGATCACGAGGTCGAGAGATCGAGACTATCCTGGCCAACATGGTGAAACCCCGTCTCTACTAAAAACACAAAAATTAGCTGGGCACAGTGGCAGGTGCCTGTAGTCCCAGCTACTCAAGAGGCTGAGGCAGGAGAATTGCTTGAACCCTGGAGGTGGAGGTTGCAGTGAGCCGATATCGCACCCCTACACTCTAGCCTGGCAACAGAGCGAGACTCCATCTCAAAAAAAAAAAGAAAGAATCCCAGCTGAAACATGGTGGCTCACAACTGTAATCCCAGCACTTCGGGAGGCCGAGGGCGGGGATTGTTTGAGCCCGGGAGTTTGAGACCAGCCCAGGCAACTATTGGAAGACCCCATCTCTGTTTCAAAAATTAAAATAAATAACAAAAGAAGAAAAAGAAAAGACTCTCTGCTGCTGTATTGAGAATTGGCTGAAAGGGGACACTCATGGATGCAGGGAGAGGAGCAAGGAGCTCAATGCAAGAATCCAGATAAGAGGTGATGGTGGCTTCCAAGCAGGTGCTGGAAGCAGGGGGCAAGTGGTTGAAGGTAGACATACTTTGATATCAGAGCTGGCAGCAAGTGCCCCGAGGATGGCTGGTTGTGGGTGTGTGTGAGTGAGAAGAGCTGAGGTTTCTTGGTTCTAGCTGGTTCTAGAGTGGAGTTGTCATTTACTAGGCTGGAGACAGCGGTGGGAACAACACATTTGGGGTTGGAATCAGGAGTTTCTGTATGATATGTGAAGTCTGGGAGGCCTGTGAGAGAGACCTCCGAGGCAGTTGGGAATTGTGTCCAGAATTCAACATGGGAGCAGTCTGCACAGGAGACTCTGCAGGAATCTAGGAGCCATCAGCATATCATGGAATTTATTCTTGAGACTGGATCAGACCCTCAGGAGGAGCAGAGACACACAAGTCACGGCCAAGTGTCTGACCCTTTGAGGCTCAGTCGTCAAAGCTATAGGAGATCTCCCTTGCATGGTTGTTGTGAGTGGGCAGCAGATGCAGAACGGACCCAGTGCTCAGTGGGCAGCTCTCTCCCACTGAATTTTTTTTTTCTGGTCTCAGAATGGCACTATTGTCGGCTCAGCTCCCTTTGGACCTTAGTGTCTTCGGTCTTCTTTTGTTTTTTTTCCTGTACCCTCATTAGAAGTGAAGGCTAATCCTCAGCCTTATTATTTTTAACTACTTGATCCAGTTCAGCACTGAGCACCAACTGAGAAGAAGCTGCTCTGCTAGAACATCAGCTACCTAAGGATCTTGGCCCATGCTTTCCACTCCCCAGGGATGCACCTTCCAATGGAGAAAACAGAAAACCCCATCGCCTTCCTCAGAATGTACGGCCAACTGCAAGGCTGTGCAGGTGCAACACTGGGCTGGGGGTGGGGAGACATTAATTCAGACTGGGGACATTTGTGGGACTCACCAAGGAAGCAGAACATGAGCTTGAGCTTGAGAGTTGAAAAGGAATGTGTTGGGGAAAGATGAAGGGCAGATGGGGTGGGGGTGGAAGGGAGGGCAGCATAGGCAGATGTGACGAGAACAGACCAGAGAAATCCTTTATGGCTAAAGCAGGGTGTTTGTCGTGATGGAGCAGAGGGGACTCAGACTGGCTTGAGCTAGACTGGAGGAGTTGACAGGGGGCCACTCCATGTTAGCAAGCATCACCCATGGGTATACCCCGAGTTGTCTAGATACCCAGAAGTCCTCCCCTAAAATATTTTGACTCCTCTCACTCTTAAGCCCAGCACATCAACTCATTAGTTTCAATGAGACTGCCATTTTCTGCCCAGCCATCCAGGAGCTAACCTCCTCTGTTCCTGTCCTGTGGTTCTATCGCTGTGGCCCATCTCTTGCCAGCATCCCCAACTGTTTGCCTCTTTGGTTTTTGACCCATCATCTTATAAACTTTGAGTCCTGGATCATTTCAATAGCTTATCTCTCTTCTTTTATTTCAGGATGTCAAGGTAGTTGGACAACAATCCTTCAACTGCATACGGTAATAGCTTTGACTTTGTTGCCACTAGTCTCAACTGGGTCCTTAGGGGTACTGTTCCATTCTTTTATTTATCCTCACCCAGCTTAATTTTCCATTTTCCATGGTGGCCATGCCAAACCTTTGTACCTCTTCTTAACTTGTTCTCAGCAAAGAAAATAGAAGGCTTTCGGGCTCTCATGCTCCTTCAAATGTTTGCCTTCCCTGCATGCAAACTTGTGTACTTTATTTTATTTTATCTTTGAGACAGGGTCTCACTCTGTCACCCAGGCTGGAGTGCAGTACATGAACATGGCTCACTGAAATCAGGCGCTTCTTTATGCCACCACTCACAACCACCATGCAAGGTAGATCTCCTATAGCTTTGACAACTAAGCCTCAAAGGGTCAGACACTTGGCCATGACTTGTGTGTCTCTGCTCCTCCTGAGGGTCTGAGTCAGTCTCAAGACTAAATTCCATGAATACGCTGGTGGCTTCTGGATTCTATCTCCTGCACAGATGGCTCCCATGTTGAATTCTGGACACAATTCCCAAATGCGTATGGCCTCTCTCATAAGCCTCTCAGGACTTCACATATCACAGAGAAACTCCTGATTCCATCCCAAAAGGTGTTGCTGCCCCAGCTGTCTCCATCCTAGAGGCAGCTTCCTCCTCCTGGGCTCAATTGATCCTCCCACCTCAGCTTCCTCAGTAGCTGGGACTACAGATGCACATCACCATGCCTGGCTAACTTTTATATTTATTTTTTGTAGAGACAGGGTTTCACCATGTTGCCCAGGCTGGTCTGGAACTCTGGTGCCCAAGTAATCCACCTGCCAGGCGTGAGCCACTGTGCCTGGCCACTTGTTTACTTATTAGCTGTCTATTGCTGTGTAATAAATTACTCCAAAACTGAATGTCTTAGAACAGTAAACATTTACTATCTTATAGTCTGTAGACTCTGGTTTTGGTTCAGCTGAGTCTCTCCCCTTCAGGGTCTCTCATAAGATTACAATCAAGCTATTGGCTGGAGCTGCAGTCACCTCAAGGCTTGACTGGGGCTGAAGGCTCCTAAGGTCGTTCATGTGGCTTTACATAGGGTTGCCTTAAAATAATATGACAGCTGACCTCCTCCAGGGTGAGCAATCCAAGAGAGAACAAGACAGAATACCTGTGATATTATGATATATATAACATATTATATATTATACATATTGTATATACATATATAATATACATATACATATATAATATATATTTATATATATTAACATATATTTAATATGTGTGTCTGTGGTGTGTGTGTGTGTGTTTCTGTCCACAGTTCCTGGCTGATAACTCCTATCATCCTTCTTGTGTCCTAAGTGACTAAAACAATAGCATATCTTTTGCTAAAGTATTTGTCCCTTTGTCCTTGGTTCCTAAAGTAGCTTCAGAGGATAAAGGTGAAAGACAGTGTTTTGTTACAATGTTGGGGCACTTTAGGCCTCAGGAAGCAGAATCTCTGTCTCTGACCTTCTCCTGCGGCCCTTTCACCTGATCTTTTTTTCTCCCCAAGGCAGGCCACAGGAACTAAAAGTAAAATCTTGCCCCACCTTTCTGCCTTGGTACTGGTCATAAATAAGTTCTCTGGCCTACCTTGTCTGATTGTAGGTTATAAGACCCCCACTTCAGAAGGGGTCCTGCCCCATACCCAGGAGAAAGGAACGCTGCACAGAGGGCCAAGAAGAATCCGAACCGATGGGCCTTGCTGAATTTCCCCACTCAGCCCATTAGTATTAGATTATACCCTTTTTGTCCAGTCACATTTCTGCATGGTTGTCCAGGCTTCAGTCATGCCTATCCAAGGAAGTCTCAAGGCCCAGGAAGATGGGGTATGGGAAGCCTCCGAACAGCTGAACTCATGGAGGCTTCCAGGAAGGTGAATAAGAACTCATTAAAGAGGCCGGGGGCGGTGGCTCATGCCTGTAATCCCAGCACTGTGGGAGTCTGAAGCAGGCAGATCGCTTGAGGCCAGGAATTTGAGATCAGCCCGGCGAAACTCTGTCTCTATTAGAAATACAAAAATTAGCCGGGTGTGGTGGCAGGCACATGTAATCCCAGCTACTAGGGTGGATGAGGCAGGAGAATTGCTTGAATCCCGGAGACAGAGGTTGCAGTGAGCCAAGATAGGGCCACTGCACTCCAGCCTGAGCAAGTCTCAAAATAAATAAATAAATGTAAAAATAAATAAATAAAATAATAAATCAGTAAACATAAGTGTTTCCCAGAGTTTCATGAGCCACTCCAGCAAATGAATCACGCCTAAAGAGGGCATCGTGGGCAACTGGTCAGTCTGAAGTGATGGAGGCCTAGACTTGTGACTGGTGTCAGAAGTGGGGGCAGTCTTGTGGGACTGAGCCCTTAACTTATGGTATCTGATGCTATCTCCAGGTAGATAGTGTCAGTGTCAGAACAAAACTGAATTAGAAGACACTCAGCTGGTGTCCACTGCAGAACTGACTGCTCACTTGCTGGTGGGGAGAAATCTCCACACATTTGCTCACAGAAGTCTTCTGTGCTGATTACTGTGATATGACAGCAGAGGAAAAAGTTTGTTTTTCAATACAGTGTCCTAAGATGAAAGCCACATGCTTTTTATAACCTAATATATCAGAAGTGACATCCCATCACAGTTTTTTTTTTTTTTTGAGGTCGCCCAGGCTGGAGTGCAGTGACATGATCTCAGCTCACTGCAACCTCTGCCTCCCAGGTTCAAGGGATTCTCATGCCTCAGCCTCTCGAGTAGCTCGGACTACAGGCATGCACCACCACACCTGGCTAATTTTTGTGTTTTTAGTAGAGACAGAATTTCTTTTTTCTTTCTTTTTTTTTTCTTTTTTGAGACGGAGTTTCGTTTTGTTGCCCTGGTTGGAGTGCAATGGCACGATCTCAGCTCACCACAACCTCTGCCTCCCAGGTTCAAGTGATTCTCCTGCTTCAGCCCACCGAATAGCTGGGATTACAGGCATGCGCCACCACGCCCGGCTAATTTTGTATTTTTAGTAGAGACAGGGTTTCTCCATATTGGTCAGGCTGGTCTTGAACTCCCGACCTCAGGTGATCCACCTGCCTCGGCCTCCCAAAGTGCTGGCATTACAAGCATGAGCCACCATGCCCGGCCAAGATAGGGTTTCACTATGTTGGCTAGTCTGGTCTCAAACTCCTGACCTAAAGTGATCTGCCTGCCTCAGCCTCCCAAAATGCTGGGATTAAAGGTGCACACCACCACACCCAGCTACGCGAATAATATTTTGTGTGTTACAAGTGGGTCAATAAGTATAGCGCCCACTTAAGGGGAGGGGTTACACCAGAGCATGAACACCAGGAGGCAGAGATCGTTGGGGGCCATCTTAGAAGCTGTCTACCACAACTTCTCCTCTTCTTTCCATGTTTCTACTTGCCTCCAGGGCCAGTTCCTCAATATGTGCAAATGTCCCTGTCTTCTGGGTCTGGCTCTATAGAGTATCTGCCATTGTTCCATTGCCTCCTTCCCCTCAACCTTAAGCCATGTCCAGAAATCTCCCAAGTTAAAAATAAACCTTCCCTCCACCTTCATCTATGACCAGTAGTCTCTCCTTCTTTCCCCTGCAACTCTTCTTGAGAATGTGACCTTTCTTCTCTGCATTCACTTCCACCTCCACAGCACCGCTCTGCTAAGGTCATCAGTGACCTCCAAATGCCAGATCACATACCTACCTTCTTTTAATCCTAGTCTTAGTTGTCCTCTGCAGCATTGAATGCCATTAACCCTCCTTTTCAGCTTCTCCTGTCTTGCTGACTTCACATTTTTGGCCTCCTCTATCTTCACTTACCCCTAAATCTGAGATTGTCCAGGCTTTGCCCACACTCCTCGGCTTCACTCCCTCTGAATCCCCACCTCCCATACTCCTAGCACCTCTATGTTCTGATTACTATTGCTGCTGTGAATTTTAGTCTTCCAACTCACATGTGAAAGAAGTAACACAGGTGTTTTGTTTGCTTGTTTGTTTGTTTGTTTGTTTTTGAGACACAGTCTTGCTCCGTCACCCAGGCTGGAGTGCAGTGGCACCATTTCGGCTCACTGCAACCTCCGCTTCCCAGGTTCAAGTGATTCTCCTGTCTTAGCCTCCTGAGTAGCTGGGATTACAGGCGCCCACCACCACGCTCAGCTAATTTTTGTATTTTTAGTAGAGACAGGGTTTCACCATGTTGGCCAAGCTGGTCTCGAACTCCTGAACTTAGGTGATCCACTCATCTCGGCTTCCCAAAGTGCTGGGATTACAGACGTGAGCCACTGCACCCGGCCACGACACACTTCCTGACTTTGTTTAAATCAACTTCAATCTGATATTGAGCCGCCTTCTACTGAAGTGACAGGAAATTAATCTCAGTAATTGCTGAATGTCCCACATTCTACTCAGGGGTGTGCCAAAGTCGGCTCCTCCTGGGAGGTCTTGCTAGGCAAAGGCACTGGTCTTTGGCTCATGCTGGTCACTGCTGAGGTGCTCCCTGGTTAGACTGCATTGTCCCTTGAGGTTTAATAGTCTTGCTGCTTAGAGCAAAGGAATCTTTGGCAAAGTGAATGCTCCTGGGCCTGGAGTTCAGCCTTCCTAACAACACAGATCAACCACCCCCTTGAGGACTTGCCCCAGTGACCTGACATGGAGCAGCACCCAGACCCCAGTCTGCTGGAACCTGTTATTTCCTCTCTCCCAATCCCAGGGTGACTCTCTTCTCTCTCCTCTTGCAGCTGTCAAAGTCTCCACACCACAAACACTAAAGAAAACCAGTATCTGTTCTTTACCCTGAAAAAACATGTCAGGAAAGGAACTAGGCCTGGCCACCAGCTTGGAATGCAGAGGAGGGAAAAACAACAAACAAAACACAAATTAGCCTGGCATGGTGGCTCACACCTGTAATCCCAACACTTAGGGAGGGTGAGGTGGGAGGATCACCTGAGGCCAGGAGTTTGAGACCAGCCTGGGCAACATAGGGAGACTGCAACTCTCCCAAAAAAATTTTTTTTAAAAACCTGGGCATAGTGTCAGCTACTTGGGAGGCTGAGGCAGAAAGATCGCTTGAGTCCAGGAGGTCAACACTGCAGTGAGCCGTAATCACACCACTGCACCCCAGTTTGGGCAGGAGAGTGAGGCCCTTTTCCAAAAAACAAACCAACCCACACAAATTAATACTGTTGGGGGCCTGGCAGTGGGGTTCAATACATGACACTCTCCTTTCTCCCTTGCGAGTTTAGGACACAGACGGAGTCTAAAACATTTGCCTTATTACTAATAGAGCTCATTGAAGACAGTGGCTTCGAGTGTGCTCCAAACAGGGGCTCTTCACAGTCAGCGCCACCAGCAGGCACAACGGAGCCACTGCGCAAGGCGGGAAAAACGTAAAAGGGAGGAGCCACGGGGTGTGGCCGCACATGCTCAGTTCCTTCCCCGAGCTGACCAATCGGGTAAGCCACCCCTCCTGCTTGGCAGGGCAAAGACCAGAGCTGTCCGGAGCTCCTGCAGCAGGTCTGGGGCGGTAGGAACCGAGGTTCCCCCTTAAATATCCATAAAGATGACTCTGTCACGCTGTGAAGCCTGGACATCCAGCCAAGGCCTCTCTCCTGGGCTCCAGACCAATATTTCCCATGGTCTACCGTACATCTCCACGTGGATGGCCATGAGGCAGCTCCAGTTCAACACCCCCAATCTAAAATCAGGTCCCCTCTATCCCAGCCCTCCCCTAGTATCTCAGAGTTGATTAATGACAATACAGTCAGCCTTCCAATCCAAGGAAGGTGGACACCCTTCTCCACTATTCCCTGAATACAGTTTGTCAGCGACCCCATCCTTTCTACCTCCAAAGTTTGCAACGTGTTCTTTTATGTTACTTTAGTTTCTTCTCCCCATCTCTTAGCCAACAGCAGGAGCCTCCTTATCCTTACCAACTCCATGCCTCTGTCTTTTCTTCTCCCTCTCCTGTCCATGGGAAGCAGGACTCTGCCTACATTCCAGCCTCATACCTTTTCCCCAAATGCAACTAATGCTCCTTTCACACAGCCCTACTACAACATCCAATTTCCACAATCTTTCTCGCCTTCCAGCTCCCCCAACTTTCACCTGGAAAACTCCTAGTTGGCCTACAACATTCAGCTCTGGGGTTGTTCTTCCCCAACACCATCCCTGACCAAGGCAGAATTAAGGGGTCCCTCTGCAGTGCTCCCAACAGTGCAGCATAACCTAGATATTTGTCAGCTAACTTTCCACCAGTCTGAGGGGTCCTTCAATGTGGGGTTTAAATCTTGTTTATGCTCTGGGTGCCTGGCTAGCTGAATGCCAGGTGGATGCTAGGGGCTCAATAAACGTTCATGGAATGAATAGCCATGTCCCACAGACCCCATCAATTTAACCTTGTCAAGCCCATAGCATCTTTTCTTCTCTCCTTCCCCACGCCCTTCACCTGGTGACCTCGGTGCAGCGAATCGGTTGAAGAGCTCACAGGGAATTTAATGGTGCTTTCCCTCTGGTGTGCTCAGCTGGAGGCAGGCAAAGCAGGCTTCTTAGCAGGCAGTGAGTGGGCCATGCTAGAGGAGTGACTGCTTTGTGCAACCTCGGGGCCTCCTGCAAATCAGACTCAATCGCCTTCACTTCCTGTGCTTAGGGAGATTAGATACTGCCTAATCAACGCCAATTTTTTTTTCTTTTCTTAATATTTGAAACTACCAAGTACCAGTTGCCATCCTAGTGGGTGGCTTTCAGAAATCCCCTCTCTTCTGGTGTTTGACTTCTTGTGAGTTTCAAGAAACCAATCTATTTGGAAAGAACCTGCACATAGAAGTTCTTTGAACTGCTGAGAAGCCCTGGCAGGAAGTGACTTGGGATCTGGGTTAGACAGTTTTGTCTCACTCCCAGGAGAGGTGGGAGTAATGAGATACAGTTGCATCTGGGTGTGGGTGTGGCTTTAGATCATTCCTGTGGCCATCTCTCCACGTGTGGCCCATTTTCTAGATCTCGTCAGAGCTGAAATTAGGATGACTGTTTATGCTGTAGAACATCTATTACACATTGGTGGTGCACTCTGCCAGGGATTCTGGGAATCCTGGGCTGGCAGAGATGAGCTTGATAAGCTTTTTCATCTCAGTTTAATGTTATAATCTTTTGTTGTTGTTTTTTTGAGACAAGGTCTCACTGTCGCCCAGGCTGGAATGCAGTGGTATGATCACGGCTCACTGCAGCCTCAACCTCCCAGGCTCAGATGAATCTCCTGCCTCAGCCTCCTGAGAAGCTGGGACCATAGGCATGTGCCACCATGCCCGGCTAATTTTTAAGTTATTTGTTGAGACAGGGTCTTCCTGTATTGCGCAGGTTGGCCTTGAACTCCTGGGCTCAAGTGATCCACCTACCTTGGCCTCCCAAAGTGCTAGGATTACAGGTATGAGCCACCACGCCTGGCCCTATTATAATCTTTAAGTGAACTGAAGTACTCAGTGAAACTTTTTCTTTTCTTTTTTTGCCAGAGACAGGATCTCACTTAGTTGCCTAGGCTGGAATGTGGTGGCACAATCATAGCTCACTGTAACCTTCAACTCTTGGGCTCAAGCAAACCTCCTTCCTCAACCTCCCAAGTAGCTGGGACTTTAGGCACACACCACCATGGCTGGCTGATGTTTTCTTCTGTAGAGACAGGGGTCTCACTGTGTTGCCCAGGCTGGTCTTGAACTCCTGGCTTCAAGTGATCCTCTCGCCTTGGCCTCCCAAAGTGTAGAGATTAGAGGCATGAGCCACTGAGCCAGGCCTTCATGGAAACTTTGTAAGAATTCAATGAGTTCTACACATTTCTCCGAATAAAAGTGTTTTGAGAGGTATACTTGGAGGAGGGCTTGGTGACAGGGCAAAGGCCATGTATTTTCACACTATTGCACAGGAGGTGGAGATCTATTCCTCAGTCTGGCTAGAGAGACAGACACTGGCCTTCTTCCCCAATTCTTTTTTTTTTTTTTTTTTTTTCCTGAGACGGTGTCTCGCTCTGTCGCCCAGGCTGGAGTGTGGTGGCCGGATCTCAGCTCACTGCAAGCTCCGCCTCCCGGGTTCACGCCATTCTCCTGCCTCAGCTCCCGAGTAGCTGGGACTACAGGCGCCCGCCACCTCGCCCGGCTAGTTTTTTTTTTTTTTTTGTATTTTTTAGTAGAGATGGGGTTTCACCGTGTTAGCCAGGATGGTCTCGATCTCCTGACCTCGTGATCCACCCGTCTTGGCCTCCCAAAGTTCTGGGATTACAGGCTTGAGCCACCGCGCCTGGCCTTCCCCATTTCTTACGATGTATTTTTAGGAGAAGGGGTCACTATGGGTCAAGCACCATGCGTAGTGTATGACATACGCTATTTCATGTAACTCATCATGCCGCAAAACCATCTCTTGAACTCCCGACTTGGCCTCCCAAAGTGCGAGGATTACAGGTGTGAGTCACCGTGCCTGGCTGAACTTTCTGAGTTTTAAACTGATATATATAAACTGATATATCTGAACTTTTGGATTGCCTCTTTTAATCCATTTAGCAACTCTTTGGGTATAGATTCTGTTATTATCGTCACCATTTTTTCCGAAGAGAAAACTGAGGGACTGAGGCATTAACTTCCACCATTTCTCATAGTCAATAAATAAGTGCTAGAGCTGGCAACTGAGGCTAGGCCCTTGGACTACAGAGCCTCTTAAACCCTTCACTTTTTGTCGTATGAAGTAAATGTTGAGATTCCCACTTTACAGAATAGTAACCTTGAACCCAAAGGTTAAGCAATGTGTCCAAGGTCTCACAAGTGGTAAGAGATGTAGCTGAGGTATCTACCTAGGTCTGTCAGCTTCAAAGTCTACAACATTCTCCTACCCCCTACTGGTTAGATAGTGGATATATCAGTTTAAAACTCAGAAAGTTCAGCCAGGCACGGTGACTCACACCTGTAATCCTCGCACTTTGGGAGGCCAAGTCGGGCAGATCTCCTGAGGTCAGGAGTTCGAGACCAGCCTGGCCAACATGGCGAAACTCCGTCTCTATTAAAAATACAAGAATTAGCGGGGCATGGTGGCACATGCCTGTAATCCCAGCTACTCAGGAGGCTGAGGCAGGAGAATCACTTGAACCTAGGAAACAGAGGTTATAGTGAGCTGAGATTGTGCCAGTGCACTCCAGCCTGGGCGACAGACCGAGACTCCGTCTCAAAAACAAACAAACAAACAAATTTCATCTCCTACTTTCCTGTTTCTCATTCTTGATATCTGCTCCCTAGAGGCAAACATTTTCATCATCTTAAGACTTTTCTCTTACTGATTACTTACAATTTTCTAAATAACTTGCTTATATTATTCTAGATTTTTGTCTTAGATATCTATTTTCTACTCACTACCACTGAAGATGAGGATTTCACTCTCATACCCTGTCCTACCTCCCTCCCCTATTCTTCCGAATGTAGTTACAATTTTCGGCTAGTTCAATATTCTCTATTCTCTACTTGTAGAGACTATGTGAACATTCACAGCCAAGCCATTAATGGCAGCAGCGGCCCATGTGGAGCGGCCGCTGTGAAGATGCTGGCTGCAGCAGGGAAGGTTCGGCCAGGGCTGCGTGTTCCACGAAGCCAGCAGGAGCCTGGAACAGGTGGGAGCCCTGCCCACTTCTGAATTGGCAGGGCAGGAGCCTGATGCTCCTGGGCGCAGCTACAGCCACCCAGCCACGACCGTGGACCCAGGCATCCCTAGCTCTCATGGGCCTGGGAAGCCCCTCTTCTCCCACAGGCTTGGAAGTGCCTGCCCCCACTGCTTGGCCTTTCCCTGCTCCTGGCCCCCACTCCAGGGCAGAGCAAAGTTGTGGCTGAGCCTGGGTGCTGTCACGACCTGGCCAGGTGTGCATGCGCTCGAAGTGGAGTTGACACACCAGCCCCCTCCTGCCTAAGCCCCTCCGGACTTTGGGCACCAAGGAGCACAGGACGGTGGCCAAGGGGTTGCTGAGGGTGGCTCCACGCAGGCCTGCAGGTGCCCCTTGGTAGGAATAGCCTGGGCACCATGGATGACATGATTGATAGAGGCAGGATGTAGACAGGCTCCTAAGCGCAAAGGTGAAGCCACAGCTTCAGGCCAGGGAAGGGGACTGGGGTGCCAGTTCTAGATGGAGTCTGCGGCCCAGGGTGGCAACTTATGGTGCTTTTTCTGGGGCCGCCCATGGCCACCATGGACCAACCATGGAAAACCCTGGGCTCAGACAGACTCACACAGATGTTTGGACTACCAGCTGTGGGAAGGAGCTTGCCACTTCGGGTCTTAGTTCGTCAGGATGAGCTGTCTGCAGAAAGGAGCTAGCCACTCCAGGTCTCCTCTCTGCTGAGAGCTGGACACCCATCAGGGTGACCTGCCTGTGGAAAGGAGCTACCCACTTCAGGTCTCCTCTCTAGTGACAGCTGGACACCTGTGGGGGTGACCTGCCTGCAGAAAGGAGCTTGGACCAGCTTCAGGTCTCCTGAGAGCGGTTCTGCTGCTCAATAAAGCTCCTCTCCGCCTTGCTCACCCTCCAGTTGTCCGTGTACCTCATTCTTCCTGGACAGGGGAAAAGAACTTGGGACCTGCTGAATGGCTGGACTAAAAGAGCTGTAACACAAACAGGGCTAAAACACACTGCCCCACACTTGCCATGTTGTGGGTGACAAGAAAGAGAGAAAGCTGTGGCCCTTTGGGGATCCCAGACCTAGATGCTCCCTGAGCCAGGACTATGACCACACTCTTTGGGGCTCTGCAGTTTGTGGCATCTCCAAGCTTCTGGGCACCACTGCATTTCCCTCATCCAGACACAGGTGCTCACAGTGGAAGCCACTTGCGGTGCATCTGATCCAGTCACAGGCTTGCCTTGCATGGAGCTGGCGCCTGGAGCTGACTGCCCTGCCACAGCAGCTGGCATGCTTTGTTGTGCACAGTGGCCAGACCCCTGTGCTCACTTGCCCACACACCCCTCGCCACTTCATGCCTGGCTCGCCCTTGGCAGATGTGGGATCCAGGCTGGTAGTGCAAGCCGAGCGCAGCCTGCCAGGCTGAGAGGGCAGAATGAGCCCAGTGGGCCCAAGCAAGACTTGGGCAAAGGCACCACCGGCCACAGAGTTTTCCTGTAGGAAAAGCGACACCTGAAGGATCCTGTGACACCAAGTGAATGCTGCAGTTACATTTCCTTTTATTTAGCTTTTGGATTTCTCTGGAATATGTATCATTTAAGAAAATTTTACTTGGTTATTTTTGGGCCAGGTGCAGTGGCTCACACCTGTAATCCCAGCACTTTGGGAGGCTGAGGTGGGTGGATCATGAAGTCAGGAGTTCTAGATCAGCCTGACCAGCATGGTGAAACCCCGTCTCTACAAAAATACAAAAAATTAGCCAGGCATGGTGGCGTGTGACTGTAGTCCCAGTTACTCGGGAGGCTGAGGCAGGAGAATTGCTTGAACCCAGCAGGTGGAGGTTGCAGTGAGCCGAGATCACGCCACTGCACTCTAGCCTGGGCGACAGAGTGAGACTCCATCTCAAAAACAAAAACAAAAACAAAAAAGCCTGGTGTGGTGGTGCGTGCCTGTAATCCCATCTGCTCACGAGGTTGAGGCAGGAGAATCCCTTGGGCCCAGGAGGTGGAGGTTGCAGTAAGCTGAGATCGCACCACTGCACTCCAGCCTGGGTCACAGAGCGAGACCTTGTCTCAAAAAAAAAAAAAAAAAAAAAAAAATTTAGTTGGTTACTTTCAAGCTCTTTGACAGAATCGTTAATATCTTCTCACAATGTTCAAGCATATCAGATAAGCTTTCATTTTTTTTCTTTCTTTTTTTTTCTTCTTGGAGATATTCCTCCTGGATCCCTTTGTCTTTCTGCTCCAAGCTGGCCTGATGGGTAAGGAATGCTACGTAGCTATTATATTGGGAGACTAACTGTCCTCCCTATTTGAAAACCCCTGCTGATCCTTTGGAATATTTTCACGTTATAGCTACCCTGTGAAGTTTGAAGGGTGTTTCAGATGGGAGAAAACAAAGCAGTGTCAGTTAGAATTACACAGGTGCAAGCAGCAGAGCCAGGCTAGAACTGGGCTTCCTGCAGGAGGTACAGCGCCTCCTGCAGCCTGACACAAATGACCATCGTTGCCACTGGCCAGGCTACTCTCAAAAGTTCCTGATCTCATGGAACGACAGAGGATGGTGGGAAGTTGATTCACATATCTCCATCTAACTTCTTTCATAAGTAGAAGATGGGGTTGAGCACTTGGACTTTGAGTCTGCCACTTAATAGTTATGCATTTTGAAGCCGGTCTTGTAATCCCTCTCAGCCTCAGTTTCCTCATCTGTAGAATAAGAATAATAGAGCTATTCAACATAGTGCTAAGATTAAGTACCATAATATTTTAAAAGGCACATTGTAAATGCTTAGTAAACATTAAGTACTTAATGAGGAAGTTTACTATTGGACCCCTGCAGTCCAGTATATTTGAGTGTCTGGACCACGTTGGGATATTATATAAGAGAGTGGTGTACACAATCAGATTTTCTAAAGGAGTAGTTTGTGCATCTCATTTGTGCAAATCTTTGTTAGTAAGATGTCCTTGTTATTCTTGAGTTTACCCCAGTCCACTCTCTGAGCATCTTGCTATCTCTTGGCCTCCTGAGGTTAACTAATATTGAGATGAATACCTTCCAAGTGTCCAAATTCATGCTTTTGGCTTTTATTTATTTATTTATTTACTGAGCCAGAGTCTTACTCTGTCACCCAAGCTGGATTGCAGTGGCATGATCTTGGCTCACTGCCACGTCTGCCTCCCGGGTTCAAGCAATTCTCCTGCCTTAGCCTCCCGAGTAGCTGGGATTACAGGCACCTGCCACCACACTCGGCTAATTTTTTTGTATTGTTAGTAGAAACAGGGTTTCACCATGTTGGCCAGGCTAGTCTTGAACTCCTGACCTCAGGTGATCTGCCTGCCTCGTCTTTCCAAAGTGCTGGGATTATAGGCGTGAGCCACCACGCCCGGCCACTTTTGGCTTAATTTTGGCTTTTACATTTTTTTCTTCATTGTTGATTGGTGCAAAGATGTTCTTTAGGTAAGAATTTTTCCTTGGGAGCTGAGCACAGTGGCTCAGGCCTGTAATCCCAGCATTTTGGGAGGCTGAGGTGGGTGGATGGCCTGAAGTCAGGAGTTCGAGACCAGTTTGACCAATATGGTGAAACCCTGCCTCTACTAAAAATACAAAAATCAGCCGGGTGTGGTGGTGGGCGCCTGTAGTCCCAGCTACTTGGGAGGTTGAGGCAGGAGAATTGCTTGAACCCAGGAGGCAAAGGTTGCAGTGAGCTGAGATCGTGCCACGGCACTCCAGCCTGGGCAACAGAGTGACACTCCATCTCAAAAAAACAAAAACAAAAACAAAAACAATTTTTCCTTGGGAAAAAGGATTGTCTATTCTTCATCTACTTTTCCCACTTCCTTCATAATACCAAGCTTTACAGAAGTATTTAACAGTCTGAATTGTAGAAGAGACAGAAAAAAGAAAGATGACTAAGTTTGAGACGAACTTTTGGGAACTTCTAATGCAGTGTATTTCAAACTGTAGGTCATGACTCAAGACAGGTTGTAAAATCACCTTAGCGAAATCACAGCACTTAAAAAAATGAAATAAAATAAACTTCATCACACACAGTAAGGAAAAAACTGTTTTGTGGTTTTATGTGTGTATATACATTATTTACACACATATTCATGTATGTATGGATACATGTCCTGGCTTACAATGTAAAATGTATTTCTTATTAAGGGTTACAGTCTAAATTTGGAAAACATGTCTCTGTCTTTTTTTTTTTTTTTTTTTTGAGACAGAGTCTTGCTCTGTTGCCCAGGCTGGAGTGTAGTGCTGTGATCCTGGCTCACTGCAACCTCTGCCTCCTGGGTTCAAGCAATTCTCTTGCCTCAGCCTCCGGAGTAGCTGGGATTACAGGCATGCCCCACCAGGCTGAGCTAGTTTTTGTATTTTTAGTAGAGACGAGGTTTTGCTTCACCATGTTGGCCAGGCTGGTCTTGAACTCTGACCTCAAGTGATCTGCCTGCCTCGGCCTCCCACAGTGCTGGGATTACAGGTGTGAGCCACTGTGCCCGGCACAGAAAACGTGTCTTAATGGCCTCAGGAAGTTTTGTTTGCCTTCTTGCATCTTAGTTCCTTCATTGGGCTACTCTTTAAGATACTCCTATTTAAATTTAAAAACAAAACAACCCCACCCCTCAAACCAAACAAGGACTCATATGTTTTCCTCTTAAATATTTTCTGGGGCCCGGCACGGTGGCTCAAGCCTGTAATCCCAGCACTTTGGGAGGCCAAGGTGGGCGGATCACGAGGTCAGGAGATCGAGACCATCCTGGCTAACATGGTGAAACCCCGTCTCTACTAAAAAATACAAAAAATTAGCCGGGCGAGGTGGCGGGTGCCTGTGGTCCCAGCTACTCGGGAGGCTGAGGCAGGAGAATGGTGTAAACCCGGGAGGCAGAGCTTGCAGTGAGCTGAGATCCGGCCACTGCACTCCAGCCTGGGCGACAGAGCCAGACTCCATCTTAAAAAATATATATATATATTTTCTGGGTATTCACTACATAAAGATTTTTAGATAAAGGTCTCTTTCTCTCTCTCTTTCTTTCTTCTTTTTCTCCTGCTGGGCTCCAGTAGTCTGCCCACCTCAGCCTCTTAAGTAGCTGGGACACCACCACACCAGGCTAATTTTATTCGTAGAGACACTGTGTTGGCCAGGCTGGTCTTCAGCTCCTGGCTTCAAGTGATCCTCCCTCCTTGGCCTCCCAAACTGTTGGGGTTACGGGCATGAGCCACTGTGCTTGGCTGGAGGTCACTATTCTCAAACCTACAATCATGTCAGGGGAAACAAACAGGTAAACTGAGCATTACACAAGTCAGAAGAATTTAAACGTTAAAACATACAAGTAACATACTGAAAAGGTAGAGTCTGGCCAGGGTATAGTGGAAGTCTCTGTGCAGCAGTAAGCCAAAAATGTCAATAATCAAAGATTGGCAAGGAAGGCCCTGATTGGCAAGGAAGGCCCTGAAGTATGTATTGTTAAACACTTATCCATTAAAACAGTTTGGCTGGATCATATGGTTAGAAAGATGGTTTTTAGGGGATTAAAAAGCAATACATTTTATTTTTTGAGATGGAGTCTCGCTCTGTCTCCCCCAGACTGGAGTGCAGTTGTGAGATCTTGCAGCCTCTGCCTCCCGGGTTCAAGTGATTCTCCTGTCTCAGACTGTCAAATAGCTGGGATTACAGGTGCACAGCACTACTACCTGGTTAATTGTTTGTATTTTTAGTAGAGACGGAATTTCACCATGTTGGCCAGGCTGATTTTGAACTCCTGACCTCAGGCCATCCACCCGCCTCAGCCTCCCAAAGTGCTGGGATTACAGGAGTGAGCCACCATGCCTGGCCCAATATATGTTATTATTTTTTATTTTTGAGATAGGGTCTCACTCTGTTGCCCAGGCTGGAGTGCAGTGGCACGATCTTGACTCACGGCAACTCTGCCTCACAGGCTCAAGCGATTCTGCCTCAGCCTCCTGAGTAGCTGGGATTACAGGTGCATGCCACTGCCACCCGGCTAATTTTTGTATTTTTAGTAGAGACGGGGGTTTCACCATGTTGGCCAGGCTGGTCTTGAACTCCTGACCTCAAATGATCCACCTGCCTCGGCCTCCCAGCGTACTGGGATTACAGGTGTGAGCCATTGCGCCCCGCCCCAATACATTTTACTGTAACACATTTGGATCCACAAAGAACCTGTCATGATGTTAATTGACTTTAGAACACATTTTATCACAGCATGGTAATTGCGTTAGTATGTTATGTCCTAGAAGCAGTGAGTTGCCCCTATCAGAAATTTACACCGCAGAGGTGGCCAGCTAGCAATCCAATCAAGAAGCCCACACTTCACAAGTGACTATTAGAAGCCCTTGTTATCCATAGCTCAATCAACACAGACTTTGCCAATTAGCTTAATAAATGTCAAATGTGTTTCCATTGGTGACATGAACAGCTTGCTAGTAATATTAACGATGCAGACACAAGCTCTTATTTGTGAATTCAGCACCAGTCACTGTCCATTCTTACAAGCGGTTTAAGAATGTAACCAGCCCTGTAACCTGTACTTGTATGGATAGTACCCAGAACTTGATCCTGTGTCCAGCCATTATTAGTACGGAGGCCTGATTGCCTGATCCTGATCAGAAGGGTGACAGAATTTTGTCCCTAGCGCTTGACACAGACACCTCAAGTGGCCCTTTCATGAAAGGGTGGTCAGATCACCAAAAGGGAGAGAAAGCTGGGACACTCCATTAAGCTTACAGAGCAGATTGTATAAACTGTTGTGCCACTGCTTGCTGATAAACGTTTAATAAATTGTGTGATGCAATTGTGTGTGATGCAAATTAGGTCTGGGCTTTGCATTCATACTAAGTGTGTAGTAGATACCATTATCTACCAAAAAGAGTCTGAGTGGTAAATGACAAAATTGGTTGTCACTGAAAAGTAAAGACTTCTGGTACTTTTGAGTTAGTCCCAAATAACATCACTCAATCATCACCTATTTATCAAAGCAAGTTTATTTGATTACTTATTCCAGGCAAATAATGAGGTTCATGTGTACAACTAAGAAATCAGACAATCCAAATAAAAGGCAGCGTAAATTAATATGAACTACACAAACAGCTAGCTAGAAAGGAACAGCAGCTGCATTCATTTTACATAGTACTGTGGAGTGATGTAGCACCATTAATCTCAAAGATATCCTAAGTACTTTCTAAGATACGTGGGTCTTCGTTCAAATGTAGCAATAGCTTAAAAATTATAGCAAGCTTGATGATCATCTTATGTTCAACTAATTTCAAATATTAAAGTATATCCGAAAAATTATTTCAGAAAAAATAGGGGCCAGGAACAGTGGCTTACACCTGTAATCCCAGTACTTTGGGAGGCCGAGGGCAAGTGCATCACTTGAGCTCAGGAGTTTGAGACCAGCCTGGCCAACGTGTTGAAACCCCGTTTCTACAAAAATACAAAAATTAGCCGGGCGTGGTGGTGGGTGCCTGTAGTCCCAGCTACTTGGGAGGATGAGGTAGGAGAATCGCTTGCACCTGGGAGGTGGAGGTTGCAATGAGCCAAGATTGCACCACTGCATTCCAGCCTTCCAGCCTGGGTGACAGAGCGAGACTCCGTCTCCAAAAAAAAAAAAAGAAAAAAAAGAAAAAAGAAAAGAAAAAATAGAGAATTTGGGGGATGATGTGACCTTGTACAATTGGGGGGAAAAAAAACCACCATTATTGAGACTAGTTTTCTTCCATCATCTGCACTATTTGCTACTTTGACCAATTTAAATTCTAAGCTTTGGATGATTTAATAGGTAGTTATTTGACAACACGTACAATTTTATTTATACAAGTTTCCATCCCCCCAAAAACGAACGCTCTTCTATTTATTGGTCTGTTTAGTTTGTTCTGGCCTGAGCTACAAACCCAGAGGAGCAAAAGAGGTTTCATGCTACAGAACTCAACATTTTGGGATCTTTAATGATTTATTCTATTTTCTACCATTTCTAATGATCATTCTGAGCTATTGTACTCTGATAATATTGGGTTGAAATTTGCTGAACTAAAGTTTGACCCTGTTAACGAATCTAAGTTATCATGAGGTCATCTGTAAATTTAAGATTAAGCATTTTTCTAAATACCGAGGACTTTACAGTTTCATCTTAAGTTATAAACTTAGAAATTCAGAATTCCAGAGTCCCTCACCAGCCCATTTTACTAGTTAGGAGCCACAGCACATTTTCAGAAATATATCACAGCAAAATCAAAAGGAGGAAATTATGTAATATTCCAGGATTATTCAATCCTGGTGGTTCCTAACCCTAACTCCCATACTTTTTTGGGGTAATGAACCACTTCGAGAAGCTGATCTAAACTATACACTTCCCCCCAGAAAAATCCATGTAAACTAGAACTTCTTATACACAATTACAAAGGATTCCCTAAGGGTTCATGATTCTCAAGTTAGGAATTCCTATTTCAAAGGTGTGGAATATAGTGGAAAATAAGTTTAGCCATTTTGATATTGCCCATCTTTACCTAATTGCTACTATAGTGAAGTAAGCATTTCAATAATGCTACTAAATTGCTGCTTTAAAACAAAGCACTCATTTTAAACACTAATACAGACTTTTAAAATTCATTCTCCTGGCTAAGCGTGGTAGCTTATGCCTGTAATCCCAGCACTTTGGGAGGCCGAGGCAGCCAGATCACTTGAGGTCAGGAGTTCAAGACTACCCTGGACAACGTGGTGAAATCCCATTTCTACTGAAAATACAAAAATTAGCCGGGCATGATGGCACAGGACTGTAATTTCAGCCATCTGGGAGGCTGAGGCAAGAGAATCACTTGAACCCGGGAGGCAGAGGTTGCAGTGAGGTGAGATCATGCCACTGTGCTCCACCCTGGGTGACAGCGAGTGAGACTGTCTCCAAAAAAAAAAAAAAATCATTCTCCTGTCCCAGTTTTACAAAGTTTTAAGCCATGTACCTCTATCTTAAATTGGTTAAGTCCCTAAGGTTTAAGCTAGAAGACAACTGTTTTCCTTTCATACATGTTCTCCAGAGCTACTGAAAAATGAGCAAATTAAAATGTAATGCCCTTGTGAAAATGAACATGTGTCTGTCTATATACTGAAGAACAGATTATTTGACTTTATAAAATATACTTCTAGGTATTTTTTCACACTTGAAAACAAACACAGCCAGGTGCGGTGGCTCACGCCTGTAATCCCAGCACTTTGGGACGCCGAGGTGGGTGGATCACCTGAGGTTAGGAGTTCCAAGACCAGCCTGGCCAACATGGCGAAACCCTGTCTTATTAAAAATACAAAAATTAGCTGGGCGCGGTGGTGGGCACCTGTGATTCCAGCTACTTGGGAGGCTGAGGCAAGAGAATCGCTTGAACCTGGGAGGCAGAGGTTGCAGTGAGCCGAGATCGTGCCACTGTACTCCAGCCTGGGCAACAAGAGTGAAACTCCATCTCAAACAAAACACAACAAAACAAACACATGTACTTAGTGCCTCTGATCAAACACAAAATCCCAGATCATACTTTCTCCTTTTTCACTTGGAACCAGTACAATGGAAGCTTCCCACCAAGTTAACGAAATGTACTCAAAGTTCTACCTACTGGTCAGTGTAGAAAACATTTTATTTCTGACAAACCCCAACATCTCAGAAGCATTTTATCAACTCCTCAGTTACCAAACAGGTTGAAGAATGCTATCTTTGAGGACTCTAATGTTGACTCATTTACATGTTGAATGGGCTCCTTAATCTAAAATAAATGCCTATCCTATAGTACAAGATTAGACTTGCTGCTTTCTTATTAAAGAAAAACTCTACTAGTCACTCCAAAGAATCTATTTATGTAATAGGGTAAACATGGATATAGAAGGAATTCCTAAAGATACTCTGAAGGCTGATTTAAAAGCAAGAGATATTAAGCAGAAATGCATACACATCAAGTATATAAAATTTAATCAAATTCCTTACTAAAGTTTTCAAAGGTTGAAGTCAGGTGATAATTATTCAGTTCTTTCATAATCATTCATTTTTGCTCAAATAAAGTATTTGTAGAACAAATCCCAACACATCTGAATAAAGGGAAAGAGTCAGCTAAGACAACAGCTTTGCCAAGGAAGCTACAACTTGGTTATGTGATTTTATTCTTATCTTTTGCTGCTATATAAAAAGGGAATAATAGAACAAACATTTTTTCCTTGTTGTTCTTTACTTCTAAGACTCTTTTCATGTTTTCCATGGTACAAGGTAAACATTAGAATTTACATTTCAGAGACCTAAGGGGCAAGGAACAGGAGTGGGACCTGGAGGATACGGCTCTCTGGCAATTCAAGAATTTCAACTCAATGGTAAAGGGCTTGCAAGAGAAAATGGACTGCTATTTCTCCACTTGCTAGATGGCATCCCGTGAGTCCTATAACACACGAAGTATCTTCCCCACACTACTCAATGTACCATTTTGGGTTCTTCCTACTGGACCTACTAAATGCTGAGTGAAATCTGAAGGTGGTGGTAGATACTAGCATTCCTGGCTGTGTAATCTTACACATTTTCATTTTAAATATAATAATTCAAGCATAATCCATATTTAAAAAATTAGACTAAGGAGAGACAATAAAGGTTTTAAACGTTTCTCTTTGAAAAGATGGTATCTTACAGTACATACAAAAATACTCTGAAAATACATACGACTTCATTTACAAAACACTGAATCAACATATTACAAGAATTACATGGTTATGGATTTTAATAAACTGAGCATGCATTCATGAAACTTAAAAAATATTAAGAAATGCATTGAAAAAAGCAGCGTAAAAAAAGACAACTCATATAGTTAAATAAAAATTACAAAGGTCCTGAGCCAATTAATGGTTGGTAACAATGTCATTCAAAATGCCTTTAGGTTTCAATAAAATCCACTGCTTATTTCTGCATGCCTAGTCCGTGAAGAAACTATTTGAAGTTGTGGCATAAATAATGGTCAGGAATTATCATGCCAAGTTAATTTTACACCTCAAAAATACAAGTTTGCCATACTTAAAGGTATCTTATTGTTGATGCTGGAATGAGTTGCTCCTCAGTAAAAAACACCAGTCAACTAACAAGAATGGCATGAAATAGGATATGTAACAATTTTACCATTCATATACTGACTTTCAGTATCCTGGTTATATTTTGATTTTTAATAAAGATGCATTTCAAAGGCCTCCATGGGAGGCAATATATAAAGAATTTATGGTGCCCAACTCTTCTGTAATCACTGGACTAATCTTCCCTGCTAACTATGCAACATTTGGATAGAAAGGCACACAAAAAAGTTTAAATATTTCATGTGCCAATCTGGAAAAAAATAATTTAAATCAACAGAACAGACAGTACATCTACACAAATGAGGAAAGCAGAAAAGATACCTCACATTCATTTATCTCAGGTTTCACAAAGTGGCTTCAATGCTAAAGTAAATGTATTAACATTTGGAAAATACAAGATAATTTTTTTGTTTGTTTTCAATTTTTTTAGCTCTATACAATGATCACAACATAAGACAAAAAAAAAAAAAAAAAAAAAAAAAAAAACCCCAAAAAACAAAAAAAAAACAAAAAAAGGAGTTCAGGACTTGTTATCAGTGTCCAAGTGGCTAAGAACTGGTTCCCATAACAAGCATTGAAAGTTAAGGCAGTAAAACCCCCAAATGCAAAGCTGTAATACTGTAGATGGCAATTTGACAGCAGGTGATCCTCAGAGAAGTGTATGTAGCAATCAGTGAGAGAATGCTACAGCATCTGCAGGTCAAAGTGTGATAGTTCAAAAACCACTTCAAGGTTATTAGGCTGAAGGCTGTAACGTTCACCTTATTTCACGTATGACAGCCACTTCTATTTGAAAACAAGTGGCTGCACCTATGCCACTAAATGACTGCTTGTTCACTTAAGTGAGGAGGCACTGCTTTTACCGATTAAGGGTCAGTCGAATGGAATTTTTGATGACACGGATGTTATTTGCTGGAACTGGAGATGATGAATCTGGTAGTTCTTTACTGGGTAGTCTCTGTTAGAAAGAAAGAAGAAACAAAAAAGGAAAAGCACATCATATATATTATAAAGGCCCAGCTAGAAAGTCAGTCACAAACTTTTTCTCCCAATCCCTCTAGCTCCTAAACACTCAAGTATGCAATGAATATTTCCTTCCAGTGTTCATAGGGAACTCTTGCTTTCAGAACTACTACTTCTTTTTACAGTCAGAGGTGAAAAGCAGAGGGATAAGAGAAAGGGCAGAAGTGGCAGGAGTGTGAATATGTACAGGAAAAGAGGAACTGCCATGCCTGGATCGAGAAATGCATAAAGAATACAGTCCTTAAGGTCAAGCAAAGAAAAAAAAAAAAAGGAAGTGTATGGTGACTAAACAGGGAGCTCTTGGGGTGTGAAGTGAAAAATGAGTGTGTGTAGTACAGAAAAATTTAATATCTGAGAGTTATGTTCCTCAATTTGTTTCTGTAATACATTCATGGAGAAGAACAGACTCAATCTCTGAGATACTTAAGTTCTCAGGAAAACCAAACTTTGTACTTAGGCTAGATAACTTTGATGGTTATGAAATTCAGGGACATCAGTTTGAGGGACTCTGAGGACACTAAAGATTATTACATAAAGAAGGCAAAATCTAGGACCATGGTGGTTTCACGCCTGTAATCCCAGCACTGTGGGAGGCTGAGGCGGGAGACTCACTTGAGGTCAGGAGTTTGAAAGCACTCCACTACAAATACAAAAACTAGCCACTACAAATACAAAAAGATCGCGCCACTGCACTCCAACCTGGGCGACAACAGTGAGACTCTATGTCAAAAAAAAAAAAAAAAAAAAAAGGAAGGCAAAATCTAGACTTGTGTAATAAGGATGGTTTCTTGTCAAGAGATGACTGTTTAATTCTCCTGTTTTACCTTGGCTAAGCCAGTATCTGTATCGTATCCATATGCATTAAAACAATTATGAACAATTTCAGATATACAAAGAAGTAGAGAACAGGGCAATAAGGACTTAAATGCCAAAACCAAGTCTCAGACATTATTAAAATTTTGTTGCAATTGTTTGGTGTACCCACTTTCCCTTTAGACTTGATATATTAAAAAGTCCAGATATGTCATTTCACTCTTTTGTACTTCAATATCCATCTCAAAATTTGTTCTTCCACCATCACACATAATTATATATTCTTTTTTTTTGTAATTTAATCTTATGTTAAAGGCTCAAATTCTACAAATAATAGCCTGTGAGTATACTATTTTGCTTTAGAATAGTTAATACATCCTGGAAAACCGGGCAGGGTAACAGTTGATGATGAGAAGCACTTTACCATTTAATGGCGGGGGTGGGGGTGGTAAGAGGGGGGTGAAAATAAGCCATTCTGTTCACTATAAACTCTCAGAGAAGGGCTTTCTCTAGTTACACAAGGCTGGTTTTTGAGTACTTGCTTTTTAGCATACCACACTTAATACTACATATTGTTAGCTATAAAAGTAATTCTTCAAATAATAAACATTTAAATTACAATTCAGGGGCGTTTAGCTCATATTTTAAAGGTACTTACTATATATACCACTACATTTGGTTCCTCTAAAATATTAACACATATAGTTCCTAATTATCAAACCTATCTTTTGACAGTAAGCAATAGTACACAACAGAGATATACCTCCAGGTGCCTGGTAAGAAATTAATGTGCTGAGCATCCAACTGCTTCTTTAAAGATAAAAAACAAAGGGTGAACATAATCTAAATAGATAATAAAGTTGTCTTAAACTACTGACTCTTTTTTAGACTTCTGAGGTACCTACATTCACAACTATATACTTTGCTATATATCCAACCCCAACTATACTGCTAGTCCTTGAGGACAGGGACAAAATCTTACTTTTTCCCAGTGCTAGGCTCTTGATAAGCCTTTTGTACTTGTAGATTACCTATGAGTTTTTACCTATGTACTGTACCTATGAACAAGACTATTTTGTTACCTTTTTGCGTGATGTATCAATAGTTGGAATAGGCATAGATTCTCCTCCTATGGCATCCTAAAAACAGAAGAATCAACACAAGTGAAAACTAACTTTCCTATATGCAAACACTTATTTCTAATTAAAATAAAACCTAACTAAAATCTGACAGTAGATCTAATCTGACCTACTTTCTAACATGGTACTTTTTCTTTTTTTTTTTTTTTTGAGACGGAGTCTCGCTCTGTCCCCCAGGCTGGAGTGCAGGGGCCGGATCTCAGCTCACTGCAAACTCCGCCTCCCGGATTCACGCCATTCTCCTGCCTCAGCCTCCCGAGTAGCTGGGACTACAGGCGCCCGCCACCACGCCCGGCTAATTTTTTGTATTTTTAGTAGAGACGGGGTTTCACCATGTTTGCCAGGATGGTCTTGATCTCCTGACCTCGTGATCCACCCGCCTCGGCCTCCCAAAGTGCTGGGATTACAGGCTTGAGCCACCGCGCCCGGCGATACATGGCACTTTACAGTAAATATTCTGAAGCACACTATTAATATATTTACCACTGATTTTCTTTTTCTTTCTTCAGCAGCACGGGGGTCCTTAAATGTTGATTCAAGTCGAATAAACTAAAATATAAACATTGAAATAAATTGCTATTATGTACCTACAAAAAACCATACAAATCTATATAAACTGGAAGACTAATTATCAGTTACACTATTATAAAAATTACTATAAATATGGGTTGGTAAGAGAAGATAATTTAAATTAGATTGAATTCAACTGCCACCGTTAATTTCTACAGTTTGGGTCATCTTTTTGGTTAAATCAATTCAGATTCTAACAAATATAGTTTTACTACCACCTACTGGAAGCAGGGCATATCAACACACAAGAAATGAGATTTTGTTATCAGTAATGACTTCTGTAAGTCAAGGAGAAACTCAGACCAATCATTCAAATTTTCAGACACATTAGTAATTTCAATTTAGGATGAGCAATTAATATTGTTCCTTTAATATTTGGGTAAATATTCTTTTCAGCCAACTCCTAACAGAACACCAACAGCTATGGAAAATTGTTTCTTTAGTATTAACTATAAAAAATATCAACTACTGAATCACCACGAAAGTTGTAACTTTACCTTTTCTATGTCTTTCAACCTCTTAGGAGTTCCATCTATGGATGGGGAATGGGCTCTCTTGGGTGTAACAGTCTTAGTTATATTTGACATTCCATTCAGATGCGGTTGTCCCTGGGCAGGGTTGTGAGGTGTTGTGATTCTAGGAATGACATTTCGTCCTACTACGGTAGGAATGGTACACACAGCGGGGGGTGATACAGCTTTTACTGTAGAGTCAACTTCTGAAAATGAAAAAAAGGATTTTAATAATTAAACATTTATGTAATTTTTTTTTTTCTTCTTGAGACAGGATCTCTCATTCCCATCACCCAGGCTGCACTGCAGTGGCTTGATCACGGCTCACTGCAGCCTCGACTTACTAGGCTCAGGTGATCCTCCCACCTTAGCCTCCCAAGTAGCTAGGACTACAGGCGTGTGCCACCATGCCTGGCTAATTTTTTGTAAACAGAATTATTAATATATACAAGTTTAGATACCTACTGGCACCAATGACCGGAATGGAAAGTCCTTGGGCTGGTGGTACACTCAGTGGCTTCTCCACAATTACAGCAGCAGGCTCAGCACTATTCCTAATGAAAGTGTTAAATTATCATCAATAAATGATTTAAATATTACTTTTTTCCTCCTTTTTTGAGGAAAGGCCTCATTCTACTGCCCAAGTTGGAGTGCAGTGGCACAATCACAGCTCACTGCAGCCTCAAACTCCTGGACTCAAGTAACTCTGCCACCTCAGCCTCCCAGGTAGCTAGCAATATAGGTGTGTGCCATCATGTCTGGCTAATTTTTTAAATTCTCATTTTTGTGGAGACAGGATCTCACTATGTTGCCCAGGCTGGTCTTGAACTCCTGAGGCTAAAGCAATCCTCCTGCCTCAACCTCCCAAAGTGCTGAAATTATAGATGTGACCCACCATGCCTGGCCCCATTAGTTATTTAAAACACTCTTTTTTTGCAACATTTACCACTGCCGTCTTTTTTTTTTTTTAGACATGGTATTGTTCTGTCGCCTAGGCTGGAGTGCAGTGGCATGAACACATGGCTCAATGCAGCCTCAACCTTCCGGGCTCAAGCAATTCTCCCACCTTGGCCTCCCGAGTAGCTGGGACTACAGGTGTGTACTACCACGCCAAGCTAGTTGTTTGTTTTTGTTTTGTTTGAGACGGAGTCTCGCTCTTGTTGCCCAGGCTGGAGTGCAATGGCACGATCTCGGCTCACTGCAACCTCCACCTCTTGGGCTCAAGCGATTCTCCTGCCTCAGCCTCCCAAGTAGCTGGGATTACAGGCACATGCCACCACACCCTGCTAATTTTTGTATTTTTAGTAGAGATGTGGTTCTGCCATGTTGGCCAGGCTGGTCTCAAACTCCTGACCTTAGGTGATCTGCCCGCCTCAGCCTCCCAAAGTGTTGGGATTACAGGCGTGAGCCACTGTGCCTGGCCAATTAATTTTTGTATTTTTTTGTATAGACAGGGTTTCGCCATGGTGTCCCGGCTGGTCTTGGAACTCCTGGGCTCCAGCAATCCGCCTGCCTTAACCTCTCAAAGTGCTAGGATTACAGGCCTGAGCCAGCATGCCTGATCACAACTGTTGGCTCAGGCCTGTACTTTAACATTTCATTGAAATAAAAGGGGGGAAAAAGGCAGAGGAGCCAGTAAGAAGAAAAAAATTTAAGCAAAAAATGTGTACGTTTCTGTGTAGCTATCTAGTCCCATATGCTCATAAGCCTATACCATCTCCCACAGGATTACCGCGAGTTATTTTTAAACAAGAAATTGACCAGCAGCCTGTAAAATAAAATATTCTAACAATTTAAAAAGGCAGTAGCAGGGGTATAGAAAAGTTCAGATTACCTTCAAATAAACTGAACAGAAAACCAAAAGGACACATTTGAAATAAAGACAGACCTTTCTGTTTCTCCTACAGACAGGCTATCAGACTTGGACGCTGGAGAATTAAAAGGTGTTCCATTATCAGTGTCTCTGGAGCTATCCAGACAACTGCTATCCAGAGATGATCTTTTGGACTGAAGTCCGCTCGAGCTTCGACTGACATCAGAGAGACTTTGCTGAAAGAAGGGAATGATTTTAGGATTTCAAAATGCAAATGAGAATATAAAGACTGGTTTCAATTCTAACGGTCACTTAAGCAAATTATCTCTTGTGATTAATGAAAATGAGATTTTAGTCCTAGATTGAACTGCCTATATCTTCCTTATTTTTCTCAATAGGTTTAGGAGCTGTTAAGAATGCAAATTTGGTCCTAGATCATTTGTCTGAGTAAAGTCATACTAGAGGGTTAAGATGACAAACTCAAACTACTCAAACTCACCTTTTTCTTCTTTTGAAGAATTTCTGCAGGAAGGTAGTGGTGAAGTTGTTTTTTCTTTACATGCGTTGCTTCAATTTTCATTCCCTCCTTTAGCATATTTATATTGTTTGCCTGTCTGTATACTGTAACAATGTTAATATGTTAAATGGGAAACTTCTTTCTGAACCAAGAGTTCTGCCTAATTTTTCTGAAATGCATATACCTTTACCCTGCTATCACCACCAGCCACCCACGCACAACCCTCTCACAAAACAAGTATTTTTAATACATTTCCATCACATCGCAATCCTATTCATGAATCCACTAGTTTTTCTTTTTTTGAGATGGAGTTTTGCTCTTGTTGCCTGGGCTGGAGTGCAATGGCGCAATCTCGGCTCACCACAACCTCTGCCTCCTGGGTTCAAGCGATTCTCCTGCCTCAGCCTCCCGAGTAGCTGGGATTACAGGCATACGCCACCACGCCCAGCTAACTTTTTGGATTTTTCATAGAGACAGGGTTTCTCCATGTTGGTCAGGCTGGTCTAGAATTCCCGACTTCAGGTGATCCGCCCACCTCGGCCTCCAAAAGTGCTGGGATTACAGGCGTAAGCCACTGCACCTAGCCGTGAATCCATTAGTTTTTTCATGTCTACCTTCTAAGACTTTCTCATAATCAAACCTTATTAACAGAATAAGTATATTTAAAAAAAGGTATTTTCCAGATTTTATTTTCTGATATTTTCCCAAAAGGCAATCTCTCCTTATAATTACTTGCCCAAGTCTAAGCTAATTCTTTTTTTATTTTTTGACACAGAGTCTCACTCTGTCACCCAGGCTTGAGTGTAGTAGCACAATCTTAACTCACTGCATCCTCTGCCTCCTGGGTTCAAGTTATTCTCCTGCCTCAGTCTCCCCAGTAGCTAGGACTAGAGATGCATGCCACCACACCCAGCTACTTTTTGGATTTTTTGTAGAGACAGGGTTTCACTATGTTGGCCAGGCTGTTCTCAAACTCCTGACCTCAAGTGATCCACCCGCTTTGGCCTCCCAAAGTGCTGGGATTACAGGTGTGAGCCACCGCACCTGGCCTTCTAAACTAATTCTTAGGCTAAATATCCAAGATGCAATTCAAGCTGTCCTCCTCCTCCATGAGAATTTACTACTGCAGCTACCACACCAACCATAGAATGACAGACTTCAGGAACCATCTTACAAATACATCCTTATTGTACAGTTGAGAAAAGGAGGCTAAACAGCCCTGAAAGCCTTGCCAGGATCAGAATCCACACAGCCCTAGATTCCCATTCTAGTGCTTTTCACACCTTATAAGAAAATGGGTTTTATTAACACACAAATTTCTTAAAATGTTTTAATTGTAAATATACCCAAAGAGAAAACAGGTTTTATTAACTACCACACAAATTTCTTAGTATGTTTTAATTGTAAATATACTCAATGAGACACTGAAGACAGGGATGGGAGGCTTGTTTTACACAGCAAGTACTGTGAGATGTGGTAAATTATTTAATCTCTTGGGGCCTCAAGTTTCTTCATCTGAAAAATAGTATCTTATAAATTTATAATAAACTATGTCCCAATCTTCTTTTTAAAAAATGTAAGCCCAAATTAGAATGGAAAAATTTATGGCGAATGTTTTTATTCCAGATTGCTTATAAAAGAGTTACCAAGAACACTTGTTCAAGTTGTAGATTCTCTGGCTCCCTCCCCAGAGTATGATTTAGTGGTTCTAAGGTGAAACACAGGAATCTGAATTTTCTTTTTTCTGAGACGGAGTCTCGCTCTTGTTGCCCAGGCTGGAGTGCAATGGTGAGATCTCAGCTGACTGCAACCTCTGCTTCCCAGGTTCAAGTGATTCTTCTGCCTTAGCCTCTGAAATAGCTGGGATTACAGGCGCCCACCACCACACCTGGCTTATTTTTGTATATTTAGTACAGATGGGGTTTCACCATGTTGGCCAGGCTGGTCTCGAACTCCTGACCTCAGGTGATCCGCCTGCCTTGGCCTCCCAAAGTGCTGGGATTACAGGCGTCAGTCCCTGCGCCCAGCTAGGAACCTGCATTTTCATGATAAATATGAGGGCTCTTTAAAAAGAATTCAGAAAACCCAGATGAGCCAAACCAATACTTTTAATTGTATGAATGTATTCCAGATTCTTCAAGATAAATAACCCCAAATTTATAACAGATACATTAAGATATTCCAGAGTTGTGAAGAGAGGGCTGGATATGAAAGACATACTTTTCACTGATCCTGAAATATATTCAGCAATTCTGTACTTACTGATATTTATATCATATCAAAAACATAAAAGTCTGGCCAGGTGCAGTGGCTGACATCTGTAATCCCAGCACTTGAAGAGGCCAAGATGGGCAAACTGCTTGAGCCTAGGAGTTCGAGACCAGCCTGGGCAACATGGCAAAATCCTGCCTCTATTTAAAACAAACAAACAAAAAACCCATAAAAATCAAGTTTTTATTTTTTGAGACGGTCTCACTTTGTCACCCAGGCTGGAGAGCAATGGCGCAATCTCAGCTCACTGCAGCCTTGACCTTCTGGGTTCAAGCAATTCTCTCACCTCAGCCTCCCAGATAGCTGGGACCCTAGGCACAATACCTGACAAACTTTTTTTTGTATCTTTTGTAGAGATGGGGTTTCACCATGTTGCCCAGATTGGTCTCCAACTCGAGTTCAAGAGATTCACCAATCCCAGTCTCCCAAAGTATTAACATTACAGGCGCTTGTGAGCCACCGCGCCTGGCAAAAATCAAGTCATCTTTATTAAAAATTTATGGCGAATGTTTTTATTCCAGATTGCTTATAAAAGAGTTTATTATTGTGATCACAAACCCTGGTTGTACATACAAAGAGCTTTCCTTTCTTTGTGTTTTAAAACAGATAACATTCAGCCAGGCGAGGTGGCTCACGCCTATAATCCCAGCACTTTTGGGAGGCTGAGGCAGGTGGATCAGTTGAGGTCAGGTGTTCGAGACCAGCCTGGCCAACATGGTGAAACTCTGTCTCTACTAAAAATACAAAATTAGCCAGGTCTGGTAGTACGTACCCGTTAAGTCCAGCTACTCGGGAGGCTGGGGCATGAGAATTACTTGAACCCCAGAGGAGGAGGTTGCAGTGAGCTGAAATCGCACCACTGCAGTCCGGCCTGGGTGACAGAGTGAGACTCCGTCTCAAAAAATAAAGACTTGATTTTTATGGGTTGATTTTTATTTTATTTCATAAAATAAAACAAATAACATTCACATGCTACAAAACTCAAAGCGTTGAAGAGTATTCAGTGATGTCTCCTTATCCTGCACCCTGACCTAGAAGCAACCAGTCTTGCCATTTTTTTTGAACTAAGTATCCTTCCAGAGATATTCTATGCATTTGTAAGCAAATGTGTATTTATCTTTTCTTTTTATATAAATAGCACAGTGTACACAGTGTTCTGTAATTTTACCCCCCACTTAATATACCTTGGAAATTGCTTCATAATGCTTTTTTTTTTTTTTTTTGAGACAGTCTCACTCTGTGGGCCAGGCTGGAGTGCAGTGGGGAGATCTCAGCTCACTGCAACCTCCTCCTCCCAGGTTCACGCAATTTTCCTGCCTCAGCCTCCCAAGCAGCTGGCATCCACCACCGCACCCCACTAACTTTGTATTTTTAGTAGAGACAGGGTTTCACCATATTAGCCAGGCTGGTCTCGAACTCCTGACCTCAGGTAATCTGCCCACCTCTGCCTCCCAAAGTGCTGGGATTACAGGCGTGAGCCACCGCACCCGGCTCCTTTCCTGTTTTAACAGCAGTATGGATATGCCATGTTCGCTTAACCAATTGTGGAACTTTAATAAGTACAGCCAGCCAGATCGTAGGCAGATGACACTGAGTAACAGCCAGGTTTGAGAATCACAGCTCTATGATGATGAAGTCTTACCTGTATCAGTAAATGACTGTATATCATATGTCAAGTCTATGTTGACACTTTCTGCATTTTCTACTCTCCGAAAAATTATCCCAAGGAACCACATTGATACGTAATTGTTGCTATAAAGTAAAATTTAAGAATTTCCATTAATTATTATTATTTTACAATTTTACAGATGCTATTTCATAATTAAAACTTGGTCTCTATGTCTCTATCTCACAAATACAGATTTCAGTGGTCTGGCCAGATTCTTAAAAGTGACATCCAGAACTGGTTAAGTTATCCCCTGTTGTTCTAAGAAGGATTAAGTGGCTATGAAAATGACTTACTAAATATATTCTTAAAGATGCTCCAAATATTGTGATGGTGTTTTGCTGGGGTTTGTGGGCTACCAAAGTAGTTGCATACTTATTTTTAATGCCTAGACACTCAAACTCAAATATATAATGTGTCATACTCCCATCAATGCCTGTTAAACAAAAATCTCATAATTACTCTGAAATGATGCATATGCCAAATAACATTATTTAAGAAACATAGTATTAAAAAACAATTAACTTACTCTTTATGATGTTCCTTATTCCCTGGGAATGACTGGGGATTCACATGGGCAAGAGTAATAAATTCATTCCGTTCTAAGTTTCCAACAAGTACACGGATTTTAGATTCTACTAATCCAACCCTAAAATAAACAACACAATTTATCTTACATCCACTTTAAATTTGAAAGTTACACTCAAGTAAACCAAACAGTATATTAACTATGAAGCTTTACATGTTCATTAAAAAATTTCAGGCTGGGTGCTGTGGCTCACATCTGTAATCCCAGCACTTTGGGAGGCAAGAGCGGGCAGATAGCCTGAGGTCAGGAATTTAAAACCAGTTTTGGCCAACATGGCAAAAACCCATCTTCACTAAAAATACAAAAAAATTAGCTGGGCTGTGGTGGTGGGTGCCTGTAATCCCAGCCACTTGGGAGGCTGAGGCAGGAGAATCACTTGAACCTGGGAGGTGGAGGCTGCAGTGAGCTGAGATCACGCCATTGCACTCCAGCTGGGGCAACAGAGCAAGACTCCATTTCAAAAAAAAAAAA
>NW_012105886.1:225009-259676 GCF_000951045.1 Mandrillus leucophaeus
TGAACCTGGGAGGTGGAGGCTGCAGTGAGCTGAGATCACGCCATTGCACTCCAGCTGGGGCAACAGAGCAAGACTCCATTTCAAAAAAAAAAAAAATCAGGCCAGGTGCAGTGGCTCATGCTTGTAATCCCAGTACTTTGGAAGGCTGAGGTAGGTGGATCACCTGAGGTCAGGAGTTCGAGACCAGCCTGGCCAACATGGTAAAACCTTGTCTTTACTAAAAATACAAAAAAAAAAAAAAAAAAATTAGCTGAGTATGGTGGCGCACACCTACATTCCCAGCTACTCCGGAGGCTGAGGCAGGAGAATTGCTTGAAGCTGGGAGGTGGAGGTTGCAGTGAGCTAAGATCACCCCACTGCACTCCAGCCTGGGTGACAGAGTGAGGTTCCATCTCTAAATAAATAAATAAATAAATAAATAAAATAAAAATTTCAGCTCAATATATTAGGAACCCCATTTTAAATGCCATTGTAAACACTATTGTCAACTTTAAATATGAAAGCTATACTCAAGTAAACCAAACAGCATATTAGCTATGAATCTTTACAAGTTCATTTAAAAATTTCAGCCTAATATATCAGGAACCCCATTTAAAATGCCATTGTAGTAAATGACAAGTTAGTAGATTTCTGTGTGTTCTTTTTTTTAATAGAAGAACTAATCTATTTAATGCATTCCTGAATCTAAAATACCTTGCTTTAGTTAAGACTATAAAACAGTCATGGCTTAGGGCATGAACAAAAACTACTGGTTAATCTAGTCCTGAATCTTTTTCTACCTTCAAATCTTGTGTCTCAAACCTAAGGCTAGGCTAGGCCCATGCTTGTTAATCCCAGCACTTTGGGAAGCTGAGGCAGGAGGATCACATGAAGCTAGGAGTTCGAGATCACCTGGGGCAACAAAGTGAGACTCCATCCATATAAGATTAAAAAAAAAAAAAAAAATCAGCCAGGCATGGTGGCATGGGCCTGCAGGCCCCAGCTACTTGGGGAGCTGAGGCAGGAGGCATTGCTTGAACCCAGGAGTTTGAGGCTGCAGTATGATCACACCACTATACTCCAAACTAGGTGACACTGAGACTCATCTCTAAAAAATAAATAAATAAATCCTCAGGCTAAGATAAGTTTAAACAATGAAACTAATATTGGCACATAATATGTGAAACAATCAGCTAGACTTTGCATTTAAAACAGAATTCACGGGCTGGGTGAGGTGGCCAACGCCTGTAATCCCAGCACTTTGGGAGGCCAAGGCGGGTGGATCACGAGGTCAGGAGATCGAGACCATCCTGGCTAACATGGTGAAACCCCGTCTCTACCAGAAATACAAAAAATTAGCCGGGCAAGGTGGCGGGCACCTGTAGTCTCAGCTACTCGGGAGGCTGAGGCAGGAGAATAGCATGAACCCGGGAGGCGGAGCTTGCAGCGAGCTGAGATCGCGCCACTGCACTCCAGTCTGGGCGACAGAGCAAGACTCCATCTCAAAGAAAAAAAAAAAAAAGAATTCACTAAATTTGTATCAGATACTATCAAAATACAGTAAGTTTCATCAGATTTCTGCAATTTCATTTCTATCTCACTTAAGAAATGTGACCAATGGCAGCTTACTTATTAATGACTTATGAATTAGAATAATTACAAGAACATTTTAAGTTTTTTAAAAACATCAGCAAAAGCTTATACATTATAATTGTGTGTGTTTTAACAGTGAATCTACAAAAATCTGTGTTATTCCAGTGTCATCTAAACGACAGGTTGGCAAACTTTTTCTGTAAAGGGCTAAATAGTAAATTTTAGGGTTTCTGGGCCATACAGTCTTTGTTACACCTATTCAACTTTGCTGTCAAGCACAGAAGCAACCATAGATAATACGTAAATGAAGAAACATGGCTGTGTTCCAATAAAACTTTATAAACATAGGTGGCAGACTGAATTTGGCCTAGACCCTATTTTCTGACTCCTGATCTATACAAACAAAATACTGTTTCAGTGTCAGGACTATTTTCAGAGTCCCTTTAATTATCAATGAAATAAGGATTAAACTCTTGAAGCAAAAATAAAACAGTACTGCTGTTTTGCTTTTCCAGAAGTCAGACCCAAGGAAAGTACAACCATCTCTGGTGGTCTAATAGCTTCCGTCTGATAGAGCCAAGGATGTGAATATATGGGAGGCAGAAGGGATAAATTTAGATGCACTAGAAAGAACACACTACTTCTTGGCCACAAATATCTCCTACCTATTGACAGAAGCTTAATCTGAATGATTTAAGCCATTATCTCCTAAATTAAAAGGATATACAAAATGTCTTTTCTATTGAGTTTTGTTGGAGGTAAACATGATGGCAAAAATGAAAAACTTAGGCCAGGTGTGGTAGCTCACGCCTGTAATCCCAGCACTTTAAGAGGCTGAGGTGGGTGGATCATGAGGTCAGGAGTTCAAGACCAGCCTGGCCAAGATGGTGAAACCCCATCTCTACTAAAAATAGCCGGGTGTGGTGGTGGGTGCTTGTAATCCCAGCTACTCTGGAGGCTGAGGCAGAGAATTGCTTGAACCCAGGAGGTAGAGGCTGCAGTGAGCCAAGATCACGCCACTGCATTCCAGCTTGAGTGACACAGCGAGACTCTGTCTCAAAAAAAAAAAAAAAAAAAAAAAAAAGAAAAGAAAGAGAAAAGAAAAACTTAGACGGTGCTATCAGAATCATCCAAACTAGCTCAAAATTTTGCTTAAATCTGACTCCGAGAAGCAACAAGAAGCAAAATCTATACATGTATCTTTTGCTCATGTCCCTCCTGATTCTGAAACATTAATTTGATGGCATATTTTAAACACTGAAGCTCCACGGTGATGCACAACAATCACCAGTAAGATATAGTAATTTTACAGATCACTTGAGGTCAGGAGTTCGAGACCAGCCTGGCCAACACGGTGAAACCCCGTCTCTACTAAAAATACAAAATTAGGCACAGGGCATGGTAGTGCGCACCTGCAGTCCCAGCTACTCAGGAGGCTAAGGCAGGAGAATCACTTGAACCCAGGAGGCGGACGTTGCAGTGAGCCGAGATTATGCCACTACACTCCAGTCTGGGTGACAGAGGGAGACTCCTTCTCAAAAAAAAAAGAAGAAAAAAAGAAAAAAAAAGGCCCGGAGAGGTGGCTAAGGCCTATAATCCCAGCACTTTGGGAGGCTGAGGTGGGCAGATCACCTGAGGTCAGGAGCTCGAGACCAGCCTGACTAACATGGCAAAACTGAGATCGCGACACTGCACTCCAGCCTGGACAACCGAGACTCTGTCTCAGAAAAAAAAAAGATATAATAATTTTGAAAATCAAGCAAGAAAGTACTTTATAAATGGTAAAGCACCATATAAATAAGTTACTATCACCACACAGTAGGTAGAAAACTTGAAATAGAAGTCTTACCACTCTAGATGGTTTTCTTCTGTTGATGCGCTGGCAGTCAATACTATATAATGTCTGAAGAATTTTCAGCAACAATCAGAAAAAAAAGCCAGAAAAATTGTTACGGCCTGCTTTTTAATCATCCCCTTTTCTCCCTCCCTCTCATTGAACAAATGAGCTAATAAAGGCACACAGTTTATGAAAATTAAATGTGCTCTGATTTTCACAAAATTAATTCTAGGTCCCACAAGTAAAAAACAATTCACTCTAAAAAGTCACTAATACTGGATTAGATACTACTAGAATAAAGAAACACTCTTATCTCTTAGGATTTTTGTTCATCTATTCTGTCTTGCTTAAGAAATAAAAGAGCTGTCACCTACCATATATTAACTATGTTTAACATTCTTCTTAAAAAAAAAATCACATACATACAAAATACAAAATTTCACATACCTATACTTTTGAAAGAAATTTGGTGGCTCAAGTAGTTTGGACCAATCTGATTTGCCTTGGAGAATTTCATCTGTGACTGCAAGACCTAAATTTAAAAAAAAAAAAAAAAAAAAAAAAAAAAGGATTTTGAAAAGGGACCAGCTCTTAAATCACCCTACTACTGCAAAATCTCAAACTCCACCACACCAAATTATTATTATTTTTTTTCTTTTTTTGAGACAGTGTCTCACTCTGTCACCCAGGCTGGAGTGTGGTGGCTCTATCTTGGCTCACTGCAACCTCTACCTCCCAGGTTCAAGCGATTCTCCTGCCTCAGCCTCCTGAGTAGCTGGAATTACAGGTGCCCACCACCATGTCGGCTAATTTTCGTATTTTTAGTAGAGACAGGGTTTCACCATGTTGGCTACGCTGGTCTTAAACTCCCGACCTCGGGTGATCTGCTCGCCTCAGCCTCCCAAAGTGCTGGGATTATAGGCGTGAGCCACCACGCCCAGCCCACCCAATTCTTGAGTAACAAAATATAAACATACATTATGTTGTTTCTTAGAACACAAAAAATTAGGTTCAACCAGATTGGGCTGGCTCCATTTTTGGCCTTAATATTATCATATACTTTTGAAAACTCATTACTAAAACACAAAATAACCATACTTGAAAGAGTTTCTAATTTAGAAAGAACAGGTATAACTCTAACTGTCAATCCATAGCTACAACAGAGAATAAAAACTGCCAACCTAAAACTTGTGGGAATATGTAAAGGGCAACAGGGCTACATGTTTACCTTGTTTAAATTCTTCTACCATTACTGTTCGAGTTGATGTGGACACATTATACGTAGAATTCTGTTGTGGGTAGGCAGGGGTGATTATGGGCATGAGATGATACCTATCTGATGGATTTACCTGTGAAATTAGAAGCAGAATAACTGATCTATTCTCCTATTTCAGTTGTCCTCACTTCATTTCCCCAAAAGTCTGAAGAATATGAAATATAAATTTAATACTACATTTCCTCAAGTTTAAGAAGTACATTTTCCCTCCCCAACTACATTTATTTTTGAAGTTGGATATGTCTGATAGTCAAAGTCAAAGGAAATACTGCAGAAGTGTATTTTTCCTCAGAAAAGCTGTTAAATTGATGTGCATCTTATAAACAATGATCTCTTATAATCAAGGAAATACAGTATTATAACTACAAAAGCATTATCTGGTTTCATGGTTCTCAATCCTTTTTCACCACCCACTCAATGGATGACTTCCCCTTGGTTACCGAGAGGAATGAGCACTCACTCTAAAAGCAAATTAAAATGCAAGATATGTGAGAATTATGCTATCTTGGAACAATGAATCTGCTTTAAATTGTATCTCAAAGTAAATCTTTTATTATACTTTAGTACTTTATTATTAGTAACCAATTACTTTTTTTTCTGAGACGAAGTCTTAACTCACCCAGGCTGGAGTGCAGTGGCACAATCTTGGCTCACTGCAACCTCTGCCTCTGGGGTTCAGGCGATTCTCGTGCCTCAGCCTCCAGAGTAGCTGGGACTACAGGTGTGCACCACCATGCCCGGCTAATATTTTGTATTTTCAGTAGAGAGGGGGTTTCACCACGTTGGCCAGGCTGGTCTCGAACTCCTGATCTCAGGTGACCCACCCACCTGGGCCTCCCAAAATGCTGGGATTACAGGCGTGAACCATTGCGCCCAGCCAAGTAACCAATTATTTTTGAGACAGTTTTTCCACAATGGATTATGACACTGCCCTTGAGACACCCACTCATCTTACATGGGCGATTTTTAATGACATAACATTTGGATCAGCATCAGTGATCCAAATCATCTGCACAAAAAACAAAAAACAAAACAAAAACCACAGCAGAAGGAGCAAGAGGACAATAGTCTACAGAAGATAAGAACAGAGACAAGAGGAACTATCTTTAACTAGACTGTAATTTAGAGAAATGTCCTTTTCCTTAAAAGGTTTACAGAAACTCCATCATAAATCACATACCCGAGGATCCCAGACAGGCAAATTCAAATTGCTTTCTTCTGGTTGCTTCAGCAGCACAGGATTTGGCCATTCCCTGACATGAATAAGGCAAATTAACTTACACATGATCTCACTTCAGGTACCACATGAAACCTCATAATTATTAGATTGTTCTAACCTTCTAGAGCGAATGTTCTGGGTATTTGGTATTAAGGGGGAAAAAAAGGCTGAGCGTGGTGGCTCACACCTGTAATCCCAGCACTGTGGGAAGCTGAGGCAGGCAGATCACTTGAGCTCAGGAGTTTGAGACCACCCTGGGCATCATGGAGAAACCCTGTCTCTACTAAAAATCCAAAAATTAGCCATGCCTACCGGCGCATGCTTATAGTCCCAGCTTCTCATGAGGCTGAGGTGGGAGGATCACTTGAACCCAGGAGGCAGAGGCTGCAGTGAGCTGAGATGCATGCACTCTAGCCTGGGCAACAGAGTGAGACCCTGTCTCAATTAAAAAAAAAAAGAAGAAGAAGAAATGGGCTAAGGAAGAAGGTAAGAAGGTATACAAAGGAAAGGCTGCTCATTTTAATGCAGTGTTCTCTGAAAGGGTAAACATTACTTTTCATTAACTGTAACTAATTTGCACCTGAATCTTTCACTTCCTTCTCATTTGCTTTCATGGATTTAATTGTGATAATTCAGTAACAGCAACGGCTAACATTTACTGAAAATACTAATAAATCAAGGTGATTATCATCTCTGTTTTACAAATGAGGAAAGCTTAAACAACCTCTACATAACTAGTAATTTGCAAAGCCAAACTTATTTTAACTGCTCTCCCTAGTTAAGGGCCCACATTTACAAATCCCTGAAGAAGGCGACAACTGGATGTCCCATCATTGCCTCAAATTTGATGTTTTATATTTTTACCTTTACAAAGGAATGTAAAACAACAGAAAAGGTCTATGTATAGTTCTTATATGTCCAAACAAACTTACATATAGGTAGAGGTTAGTAAACAGTCAAAGAACACATATAAATACTTACCACTTGGAAAAAACTAAAAAGAACTTATGAACTAAAGTAGATGCTGCTGCATTTGGATACAATTGGCAAGTTCTTGCAACTAGCATTGCCCAGGAGACACCACCAAGGAATCCTAGCATGTTGGAATAAATACCACGTCCTAGAAAATCAACATATTTGCTAATTACTATTAGGACCTACTATCTGTGACATTCTTTTTATTTTTTCTGCTCTCTACAAGGTGAATGAATATCCGTGACATTCAACAAGGTAACTGTATTCATAAGACGGTTGGTTAGAAATTTTCCCCTATAAACAAAACATTAAAACTGATAAGCAGACCTTCACATAAGGCCTATAGTCTAATTAGCAAACCGTAAGTTGCTAATCTTACCCTCCTTACTTTCCCTTCTAATATAGACACCTCCATTCTTTGCCTCAGTTCCAACTGCTCAACTGGGCTCCACTGATATTACATTGAAATTCCCCATTTTTCAGTATTTATGATTGAGAGAAAAATGAAAGGAAGGAGATATGTGAAGAGACAATGGGGAAGAATGACTATTTAATTAATAATCACATTCATGGGTATTTTAAAATCAAGTGTAAAGCTGAAGACTTCAGTATTTCACAGAATTTGGATACCTCTCCATAAAGTAGAATACACCACTGATATTACTCATTTCTATGATTTTTTTTTCTTAAGAGATGGCTTCTCACTCTGTCACCCAGACTGAACTGGCACAATCATAACTCACTGTAGCCTCAAACTCCCGGGCTCAACTGATCCTCCACCTCAGCCTCTCGAGCAGCTATAACTACAGGGGTGCACCACCATGGCTGTCATGACCGATTCTCATATAGCTATCTGTATTACGTCCCGCCAAGCGAGCAAAAGAAGAACACCTACAAAATACCAATTTCAGACATGGTAAACATGAAAAATATGCATCTAATGGACAAAACATGGCATTTAATCTTTAAGGAAGGGCAAATTGTTCATGTTATCCCATCAGGGCAAATTTTAACTATACAAGACACTTGAGCCCAAGGACAAATTCTACTTGCTTAATATCTTGTTAGACCTGCACTGTCCAATATGGTAGCCACAAGCCATGTGTTGCTATTTTTAAACTTGTAACAGCTTTATTGAGATGTAATTCACATAACATAAGATTCGTCCATTTAAAGTACACAATTCAATGGTTTTTAGTATAGAGTTGTGCAATCATCAACATGATCAATTCTAGAATGTTTTCAGCACCCCAAAAAGAAACTTTTAACTGTCATGCTCAGCCAGGTACTGTGGCTCACACCTGTAATCCCATTACTTTGGGAGGCCAAGGCAGGACTGGTTGAGCTCAGGAGCTTGAGACTAGCCTAGGTAACATAGCAACACCTCGTCTCTGCTTAAAAAAAAAAAAATTAGCCAGGCGTGGTAGCTCACGCCTGTAATCCCAGCACTTTGGGAGGCTGAGGCGAGCAGCTGTCTCTTATACACATCTAGATGTGTATAAGAGACAGACTTGGGAGGCTGAGGCAGGAGAACGGCGTGAACCCGGGAGGTGGAGCTTGCAGTGAGCCAAGATCGTGCCACTGCGCTCCAGCCTGGGCAACAGAGCAGGACTCTGTCTCAAAAAAAAAAACAAAAACAAAAATAAAAGCAAACAAACAAAAAAATTCGCCGGGCATGGTGGCATATGCCTGTAGTCCCAGCTACTCAGGAGGCTACAGTGGAAGTATTGCTTGGGCCCAGCAGGTCGAGGCTGTGGTAAGCTATGATTACACCACTGCATTCTGGCCTATGAGACAGAGCAAGTCCCTGTCTAAAAAAATAAAATGAAATAAAACAAATATAAAGGCATACCTCGTTTTATTGTGTTTTGCTTTATTACACTTCACAGATACTGAGTTTTTTACAAATTGAAGGGTTGCGGCAACCCTGAGTTGAGCAAATCTGTAAGCAACATTTTTCTAACAGCATAAGCTCTCACTTCATGTCTCTGTGTCACATTTTAGTAATTCTCACAATATTTCAAACTTTTTCATTATTATTATATCTGTTATGGTGACTTGTGATCAGTGATCGTTGATGTTACTATTGTAATTGTTTTGGGGCACCACAGACTGAGCCCATATAAGACGGTGAACTTAGTTGGTTAATGTGTATGTTCTGAATGCTCCACCAACTGGTCATTACCCATCTCTCTCCCTCTCCTCAGGTCTCCCTATTCCTTGAGACACAATACTTAAATTAGGCCAATTAAGAACCCTTAACGGCCTCGAAGTGTTCAAGTAAGAGTCACATGTCTCTCACTTTAAATCAAAAGCTAGAAAAGATTAAGCTCAGTGAAAAACACATTTTGAAAGCTATGATAGTCTGAAAGTTATGCTCCTTGTGCCAATCAGTTAACCAAGTTGTGAATGCCAAGGAAAAGTTACTGACAGAAATTACAAGTGCTATTCTCCAGTGAATATAGGAACGACAAAAAAGTAAAACTGCCTTATTGCTGATAGAAAAAATTTTTTTGTTGTTGAGACGGTCTTGCTGTCACCCAGGCTGGAGTGCAGTGGTGAGATCTCAGCTCACCACAACCTCCACCTCCCAGGTTCAAGTGATTCTCCTGCCTCAGCTTCCTGAGTAGCTGGGATTACAGGCGCACGCCACCACGCCCAGCTAAATTTTGTATTTTTAGTAGAGATGGGGTTTCACTATGTTGGTCAGGCTGATCTCGAACTCCTGACCTCATGATCCGCTTGCTCTGGCCTCCCAAAGTGCTGGATTACAGGTGTGAGCCACTCCACCCGGCTGCTAATAGAAAATTTTAATAGTCTGGATGAAAGATAAACAAGACACAAAGTTTCCTTAGGCCAAAGTCTAATCCAGAGCAAAGTCCTAACCTCTCTTCAATTGTATGAAGGCTGAGAGAGGTGAGGAAGGTGCACAAGAAAAGTCTGAAGCTAGTAAAGATTGGTTCATAAGGTTTAAGGAAAGAAGCCATCTCCACAACATAAAAGTGCAACAAGTGCTGAGGCAGAAGCTGCGGGAAGTTATTCAGAAGATCTAGCTAAAATCATTGATGAAGGTGGCTACACTAAACAACAAATTATCAGTGTAGATGAAACAGCCTTATACTGGAAGAAGATGCCATCTAGGACTTTCACAGCTAGAGAGGAGAAGCTTGGTTTCAAAGCTTCAAAGGGTAGGTGATTCTCTTGTTAGATGACAGCACAGCTGTTTACATCATGGTTTAATGAGTATTTTAAAGCCCATTGGTGAGATCTACTGCTCAGAAAAAAAAAAGATTCCTTTCTAAGTAAGACTGCTCTTTGACAATGCACCTAGTCACGCAAGAGCTCTAGTGGACATATACTAGGAGATTAAAGTTATTTTCATATCTGCTAATACAGCATCTATTCTGTAGCCCATGGATCAAGGAGTTATCTTCTTGTTTTACCATTTAAGAAACACATTTTGGAGCCGGGCTTGATGGCTCACGCCTGTAATCCCAGCACTTTGGGAGGCCGAGGCCAGCGGATCACAAGGTCAGGAGTTCCAGCCCAGCCTGACAAACATGGTGACATCCCACCTCTACTAAAAATACAAAAAATTACCGAGGTATGGTGGTGCGTGCCTGTAGTCCCAGCTACTTGGGAGGCTGAGGCAGAAGAATCACTTGAACCCAGGAGGTGGAGGTTGCTGTGAGCTGAGATTGCACCACCGCACTTCAGCCTGGGCGACAGAGCGAGACTCTGTCTCAAAAAAAAAAAAAAAAAAAAAGACTACAGTATAATGTAAATGTAACTTTTATATGCACTGGGAAACAAAACAAAAAAGTTGTAATTTGCTTTACTGCAGTTGTCTGGAACCAAACCTGCAATATCTCAGAGGTGTGCTTAAATAATAATACAGAATGTCCTATGCTAGCTCAGTGGTAAGCAAACGGATTTTTATGAACCTAAATATATGAACTATATATATACACACACATATATAAAAACTAGTAACAGTTCCAGGCTTTATTAGAAAAGTGTTATAAGGTAAAAACAAGTGAAAGTTATCACTGTGGGCTCTTCACTTAATGAACACCTACTACAGTGAAAACCAGACTCTGCGGGTGGGAATACAAAGATATATAAGATGGTGCTACCCACAGGGAGGGTGTCAGTCTTCAACTTCTGAATTATTCTGACTGCCTGACTGAACCTAAGACGAAAAATCAGGGGCTTTTAGTTTTTACCCAAGTTAGGAAGAGGTACACTACTTTTCAAAACACCATAACCATTGTACCCGAAAAACAAATAGCTACTCCAGAGTTTATTGGCCCTCAACCTCCAACAATATCATTAGATTCAAAGTTTCTATATGTGCTTCTAACACTGGCAAGAGAAAATTAGAATTTTATAATGCAAACATAGAAGACTAGGGATACTTACGTTTTGCCCATAATTTGACAGCTCTTAGGGTGAGTCTAAAAGTTTCTTTATTTGGCACTAAATGCAAAATTTCATCAGTAACTCTACATCCTGAAAAAGACAAAGCATTCATTTTTCAATATGCAGCAAATAGTTAATTCAAATACCCTCCTAACTTCCAGACTCTCGAATACTAAAAATATGAAAGATAATAAAACATCAGGGTTTATTTTATGTATATGAAATTTAGCACTTAGGAGAAATCAGTTTGTTTTAGGATAATTAAAAAATACATGGGTAATGCAATCCAAAATGTGATGTGTCTGAGTACTTTTTAGTTTTCTTCCATATTTGACTGTTAATCAAATACCTCCCAATTACAACACTGTAATTACTTCAATGTAAACCTTTTCCACAAATACTGTAATTTACTGTTACAATCTGGAAATACACCAAAGTCCAATAGTGATTTGGTTAAACAAAAGACACTATAAAACAGTGGTTCTCAATCCCAGCCCTTTGGGAGGCCGAGGTGGGTGGATCACCTGAGGTCAGGAGCTCGACACCAGTCTGGCCAAAATGGTGAAATCCTGTATGTTTCCCCAAAATGGTGAAACATACAAAAATTAGCTGGGTGTGGTGGTGGGCATCTATAATCCCAGCTACTCAAAGGGCTGAGGCAGGAGAATCGCTTGAACCCAGGAGGCGGTGGTTGTAGTGAGCCGAGATTGCGCCACTGCACTCCAGCCTTGGCAACAGAGTGAGACTCCGTCTCAAAAAAAAAAAAACAAAAAAAACAAAAAAAACAAAAAATGGTCTGGGTACCCCTGGGAATCTGTGAGGTCAAACTTTTTTTATAATAATACTAAGGCTTTCTTTGCTTTTTTCACCGTGTTAACATTTGCACTGATGGTGCAAAAGAAACAGTGGATAAAACTGCAGGTACCTTTGCAGTCAATCAAGATGGGGCAACAAACTGTACTAGCAGAAAAAAATATCTTCACTACCAAACATTTGCAGTTAAAAATAAAGGTGGGGAAAGAACACGTGAGACTGTGTGAGTTGTAAGCTGAACCACCTGCTTTTTTCAAGGAACACCAGTTTTACCTGAAAAAGTAACTGGCAGATGAACTATAGTTATTCAGTGAGGTATTTCTTTTAAAATGAACAAAAGGAACCCCTCCGTTCAAGTAAAATGACAAAATTTGTTGCCAACAATAAAATTTAACCTTTCAAGTCAAACATGAATTTTAGACAACTTTTATCTGTTACTATGAACTTGACACCTTTCCATACTTTTCTGTTGAGACTGGTGGTGATATTAATGAATGCTAGTTTTTTTTTTTCACATTTTATAGTGAAATGTGTATTAACATTTGGAAGATCCAAGTAACTTTGTGACCCAATATTTTCCAAATGACCAAGGCATGATAGTACAGAATCATGCATGAATAAAGGGACCACTCAAAGAACAAGACAGATCAGTGGATTGTTATGTAACAGAATACAAAAAGTCTGATATGATTTTAGACTCCATACTCTAACCTTTAAGAAACTATCATTTTTATTCAGCAACAAAACAGAATATGGATGAACCTCACAAACATGCCAAATGAAAGAACCCTTATGCAAAAGACCACATAGGATTCTCTTTATATGAAATGTCTTTAAGAGGCAAATCTACAAAGAAAGCAAGCACATTAGTGGTTGCCTGGGACTGGGGACTGGAAGGGGAAATGACTGCAAATGTGTATAAAGCATCTTTCGAGAATGATAAAATATTCTAACATTGGATTGTAGTGTACTAAAGACCAGTGAAGGCCAGGTGAGGTGGTTCACATCTGTAATCCCAGCACTTTGGGAGGCCAAGGTGGGCGGATCACCTGATATCAAGAGTCGGAGGCCAGTGTGACCTACATGGAGAAACCCTGTCTCTAATAAAAATACAAAAAAATCAGCCGGGCGTGGTGGCACATGGCTGTAATCTCAGCTACTCAGGAGGCTGAGGCAGGAGAATCGCTTGAACCCAGGAGGCGGAGGTTGCAGTGAGCTGAGATCGCGCCATCGCACTTCAGCCTGGGCAACAGTGTGAGACTCCGTCTCCAAAAAAAAAAACGAAAGAAAAGAAAAAGACCAGTGAGGTGCACACCTGAAAAGGATAAATTTAACGGTATGTAATTATATCTCAATAAAACTGTTAAAAAGAAAAAAAAGTCACTGGTCAAGAAGAACATCTATAATTATCTGAAAAGGCTATGAAAACACTCCTCCCTTTTCCAATTAATTTTTTTTTTTTTTGAGGCGGAGTCTTCACTCTGTCGCCCAGGCTGGAGTGCAGTGGCGCGACCTCGACTCACTGCAAGCTCCGCCTCCCGGGTCCGCGCCATTCTCCTGCCTCAGCCTCCCAAGTAGCTGGGACTACAGGCGCCCACCACCGCGCCCGGCTAATTTTTTGTATTTTAGTAGAGACAGAGTTTCACCGTGTTAGCCAGGATGGTCTCGATCTCCTGACCTCGTGATCCGCCCGCCTTGGCCTCCCAAAGTGCAGGGATTACAGGTGTGAGCCACCACGCCCGGCCCCTTTTCCAATTAAGAGGACAGATATTTTTTCGTTCTTTTTTGAGATGGAGACTCGCTCTGTCACCCTGGCTGGAGTGTGGTGGCATGATCTTAGCTCACTGTAACCTCTGCCTTCTGGGTTCAAGCGATATTCCTGCCTCCGTCTCCCGAGTAGCTGGGATTGCAGGCAAGCACCACCTCGCTTGGCTAATTTTTTATTTTTAATAGAAACGGGGTTTGCCATGTTGTACAGGCTGGTCTCAAACTCCTGACCTCAGGTGATCCGCCTGCCTCGGCCTCCCAAAGTGCTGGCATTAGACGCATAAGCCACCGCACCCGGCCTCTTTTTTTTTTTTTTTTCTAGACAGGGTCTCGCTCTGTCACCTAGGCTAGAGTGCAGTGGTGTAATTACGGCTCACTGCAGCCTCCACCTCCTGAGCTCAGGTGATCCTCCCACCTCAGCCTCCTGAGTAGCTGGAACTACAGGCGAGTGCCACTACATCCAACTAAATTTTTTGTATTTTTTATAGGGATGGGGTTTCAACATGTTATCCCAGCTGGTCTGGAACTCCCAGGCTCAAGTAATCCATTCACCTTGGCCTCCCAAAGTGCTGGTATTATAGGCTTGAGCCACCACGCCCAGCCAGATTTTCTTCTTATATGTTAACCAAAACAAAATATTACAATTGACTGTAGACACAAATAAGAATCTAGCTGTCTTCTATCAGGTCAAATATTAAAGAGATTTGTAAAATGCAAAAAAAAAAAAAAAGTCATTCTTCACACACAAGTTAATGGGTTTATTATTTATAAATGACTAAGTATTTTTTAAATTTCTCAGTTTTTATTTCTAACATGGTAAATATTGAAAGATATAACCCACATAAACAAAAGCTTTTTGGGGTCCTCCATAAATCTTAAGAGTGTAAAGAAGTCTTGAGACCAGTAAGTTTGAGAACCACTACTATATATATACACAGTCTTTCAAATAAATTCGTGGTTTTTAGGATTCTTAAATGTGGTCACATTATCTGTATAAACAAAATTACATTTTAAACTGAGTCCAATCTCCAAAATTGAATTATTAGTCAATTCTGCAAAAATGTATCTAATTGTTTTGAAGCAGGTATCTGAGATTTCTTTTTAGAAGCTTACCATTTAAGCTGCGAATACACCTTATATCAAGGCTTCTCAGGCGAGAGTCGTCTCTTAGATCTAAATTATCTGATATGGTTTGTATTGCCAGTCTTGCAAAGACTAGATCAATCTTTGGAAAGATGCGAAAAAAGAGAAAAAAATTACATTTTCTCCTTTCAATCCATCCTCTCCCATCCCACCATAAAAATGTGAAAACCTCTGATTATTAGTTTGGGAAGTTCTACCAAAGCTTCAATAGGCCTCTATAGGCAATCTCACATGGGAAAATAACTGTAAAGTTTTGTTAAGGTAATTAAACTTTCGAATTAATGAAAGCATTTAAATTTTAGCATATATGCCAAGCATAAAAAAAAAAAAAAAACAAAGCCTTATGAGCAAATTTCTAGATAAAGATAGAAGATCCAACACACATTTACATTCGCTCCCTCTTGAAACCTCACTAAAATACCAGAAAAATTTAATTTAGTTTTTTTGTTTAGTATTATTTTTATTTTAAATGCAAAATTCACTAGGACAAAGAACAGAAAGTGACAACAGCAAAAGCTATGAAAGCTGGAAAGCAGATGGACAAGTGGTAACAGACCCAGTAGACCTAAGAAAGCAGGTAAAAATGTTGTATCTAGGAAATAAGGTCAGGAGGCTGTAAATAAATACAGACATAAATAAAAAGGCACATTTAAAGAATAAAATAGTATTCTTAGAAATTAAAAATATGGGCTGGGCGCAGTGGCTCACACCTGTAATCCCACCATTTTGGGAGGCTGAGGTGGGTGGATCACGAGGTCAGGAGATTGAGACCATCCTGGCTAACATGGTGAAACCCCATTTCTACTAAAAATACAAAAAATTAAGCCAGGTGTGGTGGTGTGTGCCTGGAATCCCAGCCACTCAGGAGGCTGAGGTGGAAGGATCACTTGAACTCAGATGCTCAAAGGTGCAGTGAGTTATGATTGTGTCACTATACTCCAGCCTGGGCCACAGAGTTAGACCCCATCTCTTTATTTAAAAAAAAAAAAAGAGATTTGATTTTTTAAAATACGCACTTATGTTAAGCCTGTTTTCAGAAAACAAACTTACGAGTTAAACAGTTCAATTGTAAAGTCACAAAAATATTAAACACTTACTTCAATACCATCAAATTCAAATTTTATAACAGGTACAAAGGCATCTTCTACAGCCTACAAAAAAGGAAAACAATTATAACATACAGGTGTAATCCCTTCTTTATCCTTCCTAACTACCAATAATGTGAATATCTTTGCTCCCAATTTGTATTTTAACTCAACAAAGTGAAAATGCTTTTGGTCTTACATTCCAGGTATTTCTACTTTGTGACCTGTATTATGTAAGAAACACAAAATGCTTATAATGGTATCTAATTTATTATCCCTCTAAAAATATTCCTCAGAACTGGAAAGCAAAACTGCTATCATCTGCAGCCATAAAAAAGAATGAGTTCATGTCCTTTGTAGGGACATGGATGAAACTGGAAGCCATCATTCTCAGCAAACATAGGAACAGAAAACCAAACACTGCATGTTCTCACTTATAAGTGAGAGCTGAACAATGAGAACACATGGACATAGGGAGAGGAACGTCACACATTGGGGCCTGTCTGAGGGTGGGGTACAAGGGGAGGGAGAACATTAGGACAAATACCTAATGCATGCAGGGCTTAAAACCTAAATGACAGGTTGATGGGTACAGCAAACCACCGTGGCACAAGTATACCTATGTAACAAACCTGCACGTTCTGCACATGTATCTTAGAACTTAAAGTAAAATTAAAAAACAAACAAACAAACAAAAAAACAAAAAGCTGCTATTATCTGGGTACTTATAATTTCTTGAGTCTAAACTGAAAACTGATTATTTAGAAAGGCTACTAGGGTTAGAAATTTTAAAATAATGAGAGCTCATGATTTATATATTAAAAATTTAATTAATACAGTTGAGATTAGTAGAAATAATGGTTTTCTGAGTCTTCCTTAACTCCCCAACCTAATAAATTCTTAACTTCCTTATCTAAAAACATTCCCAGATTCCCCAAATATCACAGATTCTTTGACCTTCACCTTATTCTAGTACTTCAGAATGCATTAACACTGTTGTTTATTTAGTTCACATAACCCCCCTTCAACAAACAATGTCAGGTTTACTACTGTATCTGTAAGACTAATGACAGCATCTAACAAATTACTGGTGCTGAAATTTTATTTGCTGAATGAACGGCTAGATATACACATATAAAGAGTTACTAACTGAACTTTACACATAATAGCACTCATCATTTGATATGTATCAATCATTATTGGCTATTACAGTAAATGGTTTATGTAAATATCTCATCAATACTCAAAAACCTTATAAAAAAGTTATTACCACCTCTCCATTTTACAGATTGGGAAACAGGCTCAGAGGATTAGGTTACCTGACCAAGATCTAGGAGCTATTATGTAGTAGATTCTAGATGCCAACCCAAGTCTGTATAACTCTAAGGCCCATGTTCTTAATCATCATTTAATCATCACGTATTAAAGTTACTCTTATTAAATATCTCCTAATAGTAACTTAGGAGGTATTTCAATAGTCTGAAGCCCTAGCTTTTATAGATATTTGTTACTAATCTAAATTCAAAATATTAAATGCCAGAGGATACTTACTCTTAAGTTTCTAATGCCATCTTGATGTTTCAATTTTTCAAAAAAAGACTGAAAAAAATCAGATCTCTCCACGTGTCTTGGAGCTACACAAAGTGCATCAATGTCAGCTCCTGTAAATTAAAGTAGTTCTTAAGAAGAATATATTATGTGTTATATTTTTTGTTAAAGTACACTCAAACATATGCACAGAAGAAAGTATGGAAGCTAGGTACAAGAAAATGTTAACAATGATTAGCTGTAAGTAGTGAAATAATGGGAACTTTGTTCTCCTGTATTTTCTAATTATGAACAAGAGTTTGTCATTGAATGTTCTTAGCACTAGAACACAGAAAAGCAGTTACCTTTGGTGTGTACTCCAAGCCTATAGGATCCAAATGTGAAAATTTTACCACCAACAGTAGCCACAACAGAAGGTGGGAGGTTCTAAAATAAAATTAAGCAGAAGATATTCAATTATTCAAATTATTTAGCACAAAAGTCACCTCAACGTTGGCTGCGCGTGGTGGCTCACACCTGTAATCCCAGCACTTTGGGAGGTTGAGGCCAGCAGATCACCTGAGGTCAGGAGTTTGAGACCAGCCTGGCCAACATGGCAAAACCCCTTCTCTACTAGAAATACAAAAGTTAGCTGGGCCTGGTGGTGGGCGCCTGTAATCCTAGCTACTTGGTAGGCTGAGGCAGGAGAATCACTTGAACCTGGGAAGTGGAGGTTGCAGTGAGCCGAGATCGTGCCATTGTACTCCAGCCTGGGGAACAAGAGCGAAACTCCACCTCAAAAATTAAAAAAAAAGAAAAAAAAAAAATCACCATAATGTCTACTGGCCTTTATTGAGCAAATGATCAGACTTGTCAACTTTGTCAAGATTAGACTTGTAAAAGTACTTCACAGATCCTCTGACTGTGATTTGAAGTAGTAAGGGTATTACCAGAGGGAAGACAAAACAAATTCACCCCCACTACACATGCATACATCTCTTTTTTTTTTTTTTTTTTTGAGACGGAGTCTCGCTCTGTTGCCCAGGCTGGAGTGCAGTGGCCAGATCTCAGCTCACTGCAAGCTCCGCCTCCCGGGTTCACGCCATTCTCCTGCCTCAGCCTCCCAAGTAGCTGGGACTACAGGCGCCCGCCACCTCGCCCGGCTAGTTTTTTGTACTTTTTAGTAGAGACGGGGTTTCACCGTATTAACCAGGATGGTCTCGATCTCCTGACCTCGTGATCCACCCGTCTCGGCCTCCCAAAGTGCTGGGATTACAGGCTTGAGCCACCGCGCCCGGCCGCATACATCTCTTATCTGAAGAAAAGCTTTTCTTTTTAATCACTTGACCATACATGTCCCCTCCAATTGCCTGTCTTTTGCTTCATCACTCTTTTGGTAGTCACCAAGGAACTCTCACCAAACTAATGTGCTTTCAGCTCTCTAAAACATAATACTCTTGGCCAATCCATATCCCCTTTAGTTTTTGTGACAGGTATGTTTAATTTCTTGATTCTAGCTGTACAACCTTTCTGCAAGAACGGGGTCATTCCTGACATGATCTCCTTATGAGAGCTATTCCAATAAGCTTAATTAACATTTCTTGGATTATAACATAATTAAAATGCTACCTTTTGGCTGGGCATGGTCATGTCTGCAATCCCAGCACTTTGGGAGACTGAGGCAAGAGGACCACTTGTGTCCAGTTCAAGACCAGCCTGGGCAACACAATGAGACTCCATCTCTACAAAAAATAAAAAATTAGCTGGGCATGGTGGTGTGTGCCTCTAGTCCAGCTACTCGGGAGGTTGTGATGGGAGGACTGCTTGAGCCCAGGAGGTTGAGCCTCAGCAAGAGTGAAATCCTACCTCAAAAAAAAAAAAGAAAAAAAAGAAAAAAAGCTAATTTTCACCTCTCTTCAGAGCCAATTCCAAAACCCCATCAGATATTCACTCAAGTATCCTGATCCACTTCAATATCCAGCCTCAAGCAAGCAAAAAAAATTATTCCAATGCTAACAGATACTGCTTCTGAGTTCTCTATTTTTGTTCCTCATTTTCCTCACTGCCCAAACCTTTTCCTTCTTCTTGGCTTACCAATTCTTAGCTTATATCCCTCAAATTTGTGGCCTCCTTTCTATTCAACGAATACTCCCCTAATTCTTGGCTATTTAATGGCATCCTAAACTACCCTCTAATTAATCTTCCTTTTCTCTTTCACTATCTTGTATAAAATTCACTGGCTGATGTTCTTAAATTACTCTATTAAATATAGCTGTTCTACTCAAAAGTTGCCAATGCCTTCTTCTCTAACTACTGAGGTAAGGATCCTTGGGCCTGTTGTTGAAAATCTCCACATGTTCCTAGGGATCCTTCTTGCCTTCTTATCTTCCTTTCTGAAGCTCCAACTACCAACCAACCAACCAACCAACCAACCAACCAACATGGTTACAGAATCCAGCCTCCTTTCCACTGCATTTGCCATTGTCCCTGCCTCAAGTGCTTGCCCATCCTCTCTGGGCATCTTTTGTTTTTTGGGTTTTTTTTTTTTAAAAAACAGATGGAGATGGGGTCTCACTGTGTTGCCCAGGCTGAAGTAAGCACAGCAGTGTGATCTTAGCTCACCGCAGCCTCAAACTACTGAGCACAAAATATTCCTCCTGCCTTGGCTTCCAGAGTATCTGAGACTACAGGCATGTACCACCGCGCCTGGATAATTTTTAAATAATTTTTGTAAAGATGAGGTCTTGCTTTGTTGCCCAGGCTGGTCTCAAGTTCCTGTTTTTAAGCAATCCCCCTGTGTCGGCCTCCCAGAGTGTTGAGATCACGGGCATGAGCCACAATGTCCAGCTTCTGGCTATCAGTATCATCCACTTTTGGAAGTTCACTTCAAGTTCCACCTCTTCCATGAAGCCTTCCCTGGTTATCCTTACTCCCTAACAAGCTTTTTTTTCCTCTGTGCTCTCTGCCCTTAAAATTCTTAAATTCTTTTTTGCTATATTTACTGACTTTTTTGGTATGTAAAATCATATTTAATCTTTAATATTTAAATTTCTCAAAGTTAAGAACTTTGTCTACTACTTCTCTGTATTTTCTCACAATGTCCAGTACAAGTTCTGAAGAATAATATGTGCTGATTAACTTCACCTTGAATAAAAGTATCTATATAATAGGATATTATGCTTAACGCCTCTGTGTAATGAATATTAACGTTCAGAGTATCACAAATAATTTTATAGCTAAAAAGAAGTCAGTAAATTTATTAATCAGATTTTTTAAAGAGACAGAGTCTCGTTATGCTGCCAGGCTGGCCTTGAACTCTTGGGCTCAAGATCTTCCTGCTTCAGCCTCCTGAGTAGCTGGGACTACAGGCATGCACCACTATGCCCAGGAATCTATAAATTTATTCATAATTAACATGAATGAAATGGACAGAGAAGCCAGGACCTTAAAAAAATCTTTTAGTTCACATTTCTACTTTGAGAAGTCTGATTCTTGGATGATTTATGAGAAAGTGATACACTAAATCACAGTTTGCCACGGCCATAGTATCTAACTAAAATTATTTGATCTGGGGTTCTATACTATTTAAAGTTTAAATATCCCAATTGTGTATGGATTCAAATAATCTTTGATTGAACCCAAATCCTTCAGTTACTTTCCAAAGTAAAACATACATAAAGAGAATTATAGGCTGTGAATGGTGGCTCTTGCCTGCAATCCTAACACTGCGGGAGGCTGAGGTGGAAGGTTCACTTGAGCTCAAGAGTTCAAGATCAGCCTGGACAACACAGTGAGACCTCATGACTTTTTTTTTTTAATTTGAAAAAAAAGAGAGAATTATAAGTTGGGCATGGTTGCAACTCACGCCTGTAATCTCAACACTTTGGGAAGCCAAGGCAGGAGGATCACTTGAGTACAAAAGTTTGAGGCCAACCTGGGCGACATGGCAAGACCCCATCTCTACAAAAAAAAAAAAGGTAGCTGGGCATCAGGATGTGTACCTGTAGTCTCTGCTACTTGGGGGGCTTGGGTGGGAGGATTGCTTGAGCCCAGGAGTTTGAGGCTGTAGTGAGCCATGATTATGCATGCCACTGCACTACAGCTTGGGAGACAGAGATCCTTCCTGCATTCCCCCACATGAAAGAGACAATCATAATTCACATAGAAAAATGACCTCATCTACTCAATGGAAGATGTTAACTTATTTTTTTTTTTTAATTACTTGTGACTAGAATTTCACCTGCTCAGAATTTGACTCATCCAATAACTTCAACTATTGATAACCCTGTTGAGCTCAGAAATGAGGCAGACAGCCTTTTGGCAACAAAAGTAAACAGCATAAAGACCATGTTAAACTCAATGACTATAGTCTTTAGGAGACTCAACTTTATTCTGAGCCCACTGTTTAAAGCTGTAAAAGAAAAATTCTAGACCAGGTGTGGTGGCTCACGCTTATAATCCTAGCACTTTGGGAGGCCAAGGCGGGTGGATTGCTTGAACGCAGGAGTTTGAGATCAGCCTGGCCAACATGGCAAAACCCTGTCTCTAACAAAAATACAAAAATTATCCAGGCATGGTGGCGCATGCCTGTGGTCCCAACTATGTGGGAGGACTGCTGGAGCCTGGGAGGCGGAGGTTGCAGTGAGCTGAGATCGCGCCACTGTATTCCAGCCTGGGTGACGGAGTGAGACTCCCATCTCCAAAAAAAAAAAAAAAATTCTGCAGGTGTTTACCTAATTTCTAAATCCGTGCAGATTAAGGGACAGAAAGGGACTTTACAGGTAGACACACTGACAACTGTGAGACGTTACCTTTCAACTGACTGCTGTTAGGGCAAAGATGGGAAAACTATGAAAATCAAAAACCTTAAAATGTAACAGTATTGTCTACCTAGTGATGAAGCAAATGGTATCACCCAGTGGACCATTCTCTCCCTCATTCTGGTACGGCCAGTAAAATAATCTTCACAGTGGTGATTCTCAGACAACAATAAAAATTCAATTGTGAGGCTGGGCACGGTGGCTCATGCCTGTAAGTCAAGAGCTGAGGTGAGATCGTGCCACTGCACTACAGCCTGGGCGACACAGCGAGACTCTGCTTCCAAAAAAAATAATAATAATAAATAAAATTTAGGCTGGGCACGGTGGCTCACGCCTGTAATCCCAGCACTGTGGGAAGCTGAGACAGGCGGATCACTTTGGGAGGCCGAAGAGAACGGATCACTTGAGGTCAGGAGTTCGAGACCAGCCTGGCCAACATGGTGAAACCCCATCTCTACTAAAAATACAAAAATTAGCTGATGGCATGGTGGCATGCACCTGTAATCCCAGCTACTCGGGAGGCTGAGGCAAGTGAACTGTTTGAACCCAGGGACAGAGGCTGCAGTGAGCCAAGATTATGCCACTGCACTGCAGCCTGGGCAACAGAGACAGACCATGTCTCAAACAAAAACAAAACCAAGGCCAGGTGTGCTGGCTCACACCTGTAATCCCAGCACTTTGGGAGGCTGAGACGGATAGATCACCTGAGGTCAGGAGTTCGAGACCAGCCTGACCATTACAGTGAAACCCCATCTCTACTAAAACTACAAAAATTAGCCGGGTATGGTGGGAAGTATCCCAGCTACTTGGGAGGCTAAGACAGGAGAATCGCTTGAACCTGGGAGGTAGAGATTGCTGTGAGCTGAGATCTCACCACTGCACTCCAGCCAGGGCAACAGAGCAAGATTATGTCTCAAAACAAAAACAAAAACAATTATATTCAAAATATAGTTGGCCTTCCATATCTGCAGATTCAACCAATCGTGCACGGATAAAAAATATTGGGGGGGAAAAAGCCATAAAAAATAAAGCAAATTTTAGGCAAGGCACAGTGGCTCATGCCTGTAATTCCAGCACTTTGGAAGGCTGAGGTCAGAGGACTGCTGGAAACCAGGAGTTTGAGACCAGCCTGGGTAATATAGTGAGACTCTTGTCTCTACAAAAAATAATGAAGAAAATAAGCCAAGCACAATTGTGCATTCCTACAGTTACAGCTATTCACGAGGCTAAGGCGGGAGGATCACTTGAGCCCAGGAGTTTGAGACTGCAGTGAGCTATATAACTGTGCCACTGTACTGCAGCCTGGGTGACAGAGGGAGATTCTATCTATAAAAAAAAATAAAATAAAATTTATGGCCGGGCATGGTGGCTCACGCCTGTAATGCCAGCACTTGGGGAGGCTGAGGTGAGATCGTGCCACTGCACTACAGCCTGGGCGACAGAGGGAGACTCTGTCTCCAAAAAAAAAAATAATAATAAATAAAATTTAGGCTGAGCGTGGTGGCTCACGCCTGTAATCGCAGCACTGTGGGAGGCTGAAGCAGGCAGATCACCTGAGATCAGGAGTTCGAGACCAGCCTGGTCAACATGATGAAATCACGTCTCTATTAAAAATACAAAAATTAGTCCAGAGTGGTGGTACACGCCTGTAGTTCCAGCTACTCAGGAGGCTGAGGCAAGAGAATCGCTTGAACCTGGGAGGAGTAGGTTGCAGTGAGCCAAGATTGCGCCACTGTACTCCAGCCTGGGTGAAAGAGTGAGATTCCGTCTCAAAAAAAAAAAAAAAAATTAAACATGCTAATAAAAAAAAAATTACAGTGACAACTATTTACATAGCATTAACATTGTATTAGATATTTTAAGTAACCTAGAAATGATTGAAAGTATGCAAAAGGATATGAAAGGGTAACATGCAAATATGTACTATATTACTTTATATAAGGAACCTGAGCATCCACAGATTTTAGTATCTTTGGAGGTCACAGAACCAATCCCCCGGAGGATACCAAGGGAGGACTGCACTACACAAAGCAGGAAAATGTAATCAATTTCAGGGGAAAAACAGTTAAGCTACAGGAGGGGAAAAGAGTTCTGTAGTTATAAATTAGTTTACAAATTCCTATGTCTTAGGAACCAAGCAGGTAGGCAAGTAAGGGAATCCCACATGAGAAACACAGTAACTGCTCAACTAATCACCTTGCAAAGAAAACAAGGAGTGGTGGGGGCCATGAGGCAATGGAAGATAGGAGCCCAATCCCCTTCAAGCCTCTTCCTGCTGTGCACAAAGGCAGGCCCAGCATTGCCAGATCTAACACTTTATAAAAACAGTTGAAATGTGATTTTTAAGTAAAATCTGATATTTGGCCTACTACATATGAGTCAAACAAGACAATTATGTGGACTCACAGCTATATATTGGCTACTTCTGGGTAAATCCTCATCTACTTAGAAATTCAACCGTCTAGACCAGTTCATTCCTATGTATACCAGAGAGCCAAGCTTTGATGTATTTCAGCTACTTCTCAACACCTGCATCTCATTGCCAGGATGAATGACCAAGATATAATAAAAACAAGAATTCCACATAGTTTAAAGTCTTACCTTACTCTCACTGACATCAGAAATCCATTCTTTTACTAAATTGTTCAATTTACCAAGAACCACTAGCCTATTAAAAAAAAAAAAAAAAGCTTCAGATTAAAATGAACAAACAGTATTTTTAAAAACCCATATAGGCAATACCCTTTGTGTTGATGTTAGGGTAAAACCAAAACATACATGCAATAATGCTATCACATCTATTGACACAGGGCCATCTCTTTGGCATTCTTACATCCTTAATAGTGTCAAAGAGGTGATAAATCTGATTACAATATTTTAGTTTTTGAGCTATGTTCAAAATTCAAAAAGCCTAATAAAAACCATAAAATTGCCTTCAATGAGGCTCTAAAGGCCTAGTGAATTGTCAACTTTCTTGGCTTTACTATGGAATTAATTCAATTCAATGTGGTAATAGAAGCTAGAATTGCTAGTAATAGGTCTTTGACTAATTAAAATGGGCAAACTAATTACTGGCTAATTTCTGTCTAATAGTATTAAAGAAGTTTAGTATTATTAAAACAAACTTATAACCAATGGCATAAATGAATCCACATTTAGAAGAGAAAAGCAGGGTTTAAGACATCCCAAAGAAGGCCAGGTGCGGTGGCTCACGCCTTTAATCCCAGCACTTTGGGAGGCTGAGGTGGGCAGATCACGAGGTCAGGAGATCGAGACTATCCTGGCTAACACGGTGAAATCCCATCTCTACTAAAAATACAAAAAAAATTAGCTGGCCATGGCGGCATGCGCCTGTAGTCTCAGCTGCTGGGGAGGCTGAGGCAGCAGAATCGCATGAATCTGGGAGGCGGAGCTTGCAGTGAGCCAAGATCATGCCACTGCACTTCAGCCTGGGTGACATAGCAAGACTCTGTCTAAAAAAAAAAAAAAAAAAAAAAAAAAGACATCCCAAAGATAACATGCAAAACTGAACTTCTGTCCAAACTTACTCCTTCAAGGTGCCGAGACCAAAAATCTTGGCCATCATCCTTGACCTCTCTCTCACACACATTCCAGTCATTAAACTCTAAGAACCCTACCTTTAAAATATATCCAGATTTCTACTTTTTATTACCTCTATGACCATCCTCCAGGTTCTAGCCAGCATTATTTCCTCCTGGGGCTATTATAATTGCTAGATAACTGGTTTCTCTGCTCTGCCCTTGCACTTCTCTTAAGATTACTCTAATACAGCAGCCAGAGTGACTGTTAAAACTTTTTTAAGTCCAGTTATGTCAATCTTCTTCTCAAAACTCTAATAGCTTCTCACTTCACTCAGAATAAACTAAACCTTGACAACACCTTACAAGGTCCTAAGAGCTCTTGCCCTCCAAGCTCCCTCCCACCTTGCTTTCTGCAAGCCTATATCTTCCTGCTTCCTCACTGCTGATACCCAGGGTATCTTGCTAAGTACTCTTCAAATATACCACTTCAAGAGTTCTGCCTAGAACACTTTTCCTTCAGATAGACACATGGCTCCCTCTTTCATCTTTAAATATTCCCTTAAATGTGACTTTTTCAATGAGGCTTTCCCTGAAATCTCTACCCCCTCAGCTTTTTCTCAGTAGCACTTATCATGTGTAATATTACTCACGAGTGTAATACTGATATTATTGATGACAAATCTCTTCCTCTAACCCCTACCTAAAATGTAAGCTCCAAGAGGGCCAAGACTTTTCTTTTTGTCATTTCTGCACCTGTATGTAGAGACATAGTAGGTATTCAATATGTTCGTAGAATTAATGATTAAACAGTACACTGTCAAATATTTTATGGTTTTCAATGACACACCTGTGGTTCAATTCTTCCTCATCTTCAAACACTCCAAATGGTTTCATGGCGTCAATTAATTTCTGTGTGTAAATATGATCAATTTCTTTAGGACACGCCAAACTAATCGGAGAGGTAATTCCATAATGCTTTTGTTGACACTGGTTGTCCAGCACGGTGTTTCTGTTCAAGAAAATAAGAAAAATGAAACAACAGAAAAAATTTAAAATATATATCATACTGATACATTGAATCTCTCAATCTACTCATGTTAATTCAGTTACCTTAAAAGTTTACTTAGTACTAACAGTGGGGGCAGATACTTTCTTTTAAAGGAAAAATGAGTATTTTATGTTTATGTTTATGAAGGGGCTATTCATACTGCCTGCAGCTTTCATGGTTAGGATGTCTTTTCAAGCCAAACGCAGCATGTGTTGGCATCAAGACAATTGTACCAACACCACTCAGCTCAAACCCAGAGTTTGATTGGGATCTGCGCCAGGGCCACCTCCACTACCCTGCAGACTTAAGTCAAGTACCATCCAGATTCTAGAATCTTTGAAAAGCAGTCAACCACTTGAAAGAAAGCTTTTAGTAAAAACAATGGGTTTTTTTTCCCCAGGAAAGAAATGAAAACATCCCATTAGAAGGTCCTTGTGAAATAATCTGGCTTTTAAAAAGGAAATCACAATTAGATTTGTCCTTGGGAAACCTAGGTTAACATCCTCTGCTTGAATCAGAGTTTACAGTCCTAGTATTTTGCCACTCTAGCTAATTATTCTCTTCATTTTAGACTGGTACCCATACCATCTTCGCATTGAAATAAAATTCTTTACACTACTGGCAATCTTTTGGAAGATACATGAGCCACCCTCTAAAGATCTTAGCCATCAGGAAACTACGGTCTTGAATAAAGTACAACAGAAGTTCTGAGATTTTTTTTTTTTTTTTTTTTTGAGATGGAGTCTCTCTCTGTCTCCCAGGCTGAAGTGCACTAGGGAGATCTCAGCTCACTGCAACCTCCGCCTCTTGGGTTCAAGCAATTCTCCTGCCTCAGCCTCCCAAGTAGCTGGGATTACAGGAATGTGCCACCACATCCAGCTAATTTTTGTATTTTTAGTAGAGATGGAGTTTCGCCATGTTGGCCAGGCTGGTCTCGAACTCCTGACCTCAGGTGATCCACCAGTCTCAGCCTCCCACAGTGCTAGGATCACAGGCGTGAGCCACTGCGCTCGGCCAATTGAAGTTCTGAGACTTTGAGTTTACACAAACTAATTAACTTCAAAATAAATTCTGGGACCAACAGGGGTTGGCAAAACTTTTAATTTTGCTATGAAAGTGAAAACATACACACTAAACAACCAACGCTACCATTTGTCTTCAACATGCTTCCATGAAGGGCCATTAACACCAAGAGTAAGAATGTAATCTCAAAATTATAAGCAATTTTTCAAGTTGAATAAATTAGCCCTGTAAAAAATAACACATTATAGAGATCGTTTAATTGTTTTTGGATTTTAACTTGTCAAAACACTGTCTTACCCCTACTAAGTGCACAGAGTAAGACACGCTCTTTAGATAAAGATCTCATTAGAGGCCAGGCGTGGTGGCTCATGCCTGTAATCCCAGTACTCTGGGAGGCTGAGGTGGGTGGATTACCTGAGGTCAGAAGCTCAAGACCAACCTGGACAACATGGTGAAACCCCGTCTCTACTGAAAATACAAAAAATTAGCTGGGCGTGGCGGACGTCTGTAATCCCGGCTACTCGGGAGGCTGAGGCAGGAGATTCGCTTGAACCTAGGAGGTGGAGGTTGCAGTGAACTGAGATCGCACCACTGCACTCCAGCCTGGGCAACAAGAGCGAAACTCCGTCTCAAAAAAAAGAAAAAAAAAAGATCTCATTAGGTAGAGAGGGAGAAAGAATCAATGGAAGATAAAACAGCGTGTATACCTTCCAAAATGACTCAAAAAAAAAAAAAAAAACCCCAAAAAACAAAATACAGCTTAATTTTTCTTCTGTATTTATTTTGTTGTAGAACAAACAAAACTCCAATTAGTTATTTCAAGTTGTAATTTCTTTTTAAAGATTTGGCTTTTTACCTCTGAGAAAGCTAGAGCAGTGTTTTGGTATTGTTTGTGTTATATATATGTAAATATACATGGTAAATGAATAGGACAGAGTAATTATCTACATATGTATATAATATCACTCAATCACAATAATCCTAAGAGGTACTGAATAAGTGCCATTTTACAGATAAGTATCTGAAAGTTAAGAGAGGACAAGCCAGAATCTGACCTCCAAAACCGCTTTCCACTACTCCATTCTCTCCTCCATAACTACTTCAGCTCTGACACTATGATGACGGCCTCACTTTCTTACCTGTATGCTGACAAAGTTAGCCAACTAGCCTACTGGCCCTAAAATTCCAAATCTAGAGTTCTGAACTTCCCCCATCTAGAGGGGAGGGAAAAGTAAACAACAGAATCCCACATTTCCTTTAAACCATCAAGTTCACTTGTAGGCAAACACCCTAGAGAAATTTTGGTTACAAACGCACAAAGAGACTGTAAAAGAATGTTCGCTGTCACACTGTAACACTAAAAACTTAGAAATAACCTAAAATAGTCACTAACAGGAAAAGAATTAAATTAGGATGCATTCCTACAATAGAATACAATACAATATTAATTAATTACAACTAAAATACCAACGTGAACAAAGCTCAGAGGCACTATGTTGTGCTAAAGAAGTTACAGAATTCCAAGTGTGATACCAGCTATATAGTTTAAAAACAACTAGAACTACGCCAGTTATTATGAACACATGTGTATGCAGTAATAGCATTAAAAAACATGCAGCTCCCATAATTCGAGGGCGAAAAAAAAAAAAGTAAAATAAAAAACACGCAGCAACAATACACATCAAATTTAAGACTGTGGAGACATCTGGAGCAAGAGATGATTGGGACCAGAGAAGGAGGTAGGAGAGTCCTTCAGATGTATCTGGAATGCTTGATTTCTTTAAAATAAATACATAGATATATATATACACACCGTGTGTGTGTGTGTGTGTGTGTACAGTTATGTTTTGGGAGAAATGGGTGGTGGCTCCACAAATGATGCTTATGTTATTCTCTGCATTTTTCTGCATGTTTAAATTGTTTCCTAATAGGCCAAAATGGAAGAAGCTACAACAAAATCTTGCCAAGTCTGGGAACTGTTTCTGACTTATCAAAGTGTGAACAAGAGGTACAGACCGGTAGATGTTGTGGGTAGGTGGGGAGGCAGGGGGTGAGGGAGAGGGTGGGGACAGGGATGAAAAGACTTTACCCTCATATGAAAGAGAAACCCCTGGGCTGCGATAGGTCTTTCACTCCTGAAGACCTGGAGACAGCCGGTCGGGAAGGGAGGAGGGGGAGGCAGGGGGATGGTATTTGCGCCAATGCAGACAGGAGCAGACGGGCTCAGACAGTGCTGGGGGCAGGCGAGTGACCGACAATTTCTCCCTACGGACACAGGCACCTCTTTCCCTCCTCATCCTTTTCTGAGGGCGTCCTCAGAGGCGGGACAGCTGGGGACTCCCAGAGTCCCCAAGTCCGTGCAGGGGTGGCCAGGTAAGCCGCCGGGTTTAGGGGAGGTGCCCTTGCGGACCGGCCGGGAGCCGGGAAGGAGACCACCTCCGGCGAGCTGCGTGCAGGGCGCAAGGGACAGGGAACGGAAACGAGGACACAGACGGACCACCCCAGCTCACCCCAACCCGCCTCACCCCAACCGCCGCCCCCCACCACTTACGCAGACATCTCTTTCATCGCTTCCTGCGTCTCCCTCTCCAGCAAGTGTTTATCGCTCTGGAGTCCTGTTCTTGCTGTTCCCTTCTCCCCCTGTTCACTTTCCTCCGGTCGCTTGTAGCTCGCTTGCTCCCTCACTTTCCCACTTACTATGGCTGAGGCATCCAACCGAGTAGTGAAAACACCACAAAACCGGCTCTATTTATGACAATACAGCGCGGCCGACGCCAATATGGCGCCGCTTCCCAGCCTGCCTCTCGCCGGCCGCGGCCCCGCCCCTGGAGGTCTGGACCACCCTCAGCCACGCCCCCTCTGTCTTTGAGCCCCGGGAGGCTCCGGGGCCCCGCCCACAGGCTCAGGGCTTTCGGTGTACCGTTGGTTCGAAGGAGCCTTTGGTACCCTCCTTTGTCCGCGGTACTGTCAATCCCGGTAGACTGCTTGGAAGGAAATTTGGAAATGTTTTCCTTGCTTCTCGAATGGCAGCATTTATTATACATTTTTTAAAAAGATCACACCCTTGCCTAGCAAATCCTATTTCAACGCTTCCATTATCCTACATCTTTGATTTAATTATAGTAATATGTAATTAACTCACCAGTTGAAATTTTTGTCTCGAAAGTGTCACACCCAGAAACGTGCGACTTTAACACAAGTATCCCAGGGAAAAACAAGCTTGTAAATCGGAGGCTTAACTGTTCACTTCACCCCTAAGTACCACCTTTGATTAGTGACATTCTGGCATTTAGCCGGGAAAGGCGGAAAATTATAGCTAGCAGTTTGCAATAGGATAAATCCCAGGCTGGAACAAAAATCTTACACTTTTAAATAGTGGAGATCATGTTCTATGTGAGTGTGGGGATGAAAATGGGAAAATAATGACCAATTTTAAAATGCTGATGGGTAGAAGTAATTTCAAGCACTAAATCATTACAAAGAAAAGGAAGTCAAGAACTGCTTGCCCTTGAACATAACTCAGAGTCACAGTAAATAGGGAAGATTACTTGCTGATTAATTCATTCAAAAATATTTATTGAGACAGGACACAGTGCCTCACACCTGTAATTCCAGCACTTTGGGAGGCCAAGGTGGGAGAATTGCTTGAGGCCAGGAGTTCGAGAACAGCCTGGGCAACATAGTGAGACCCTGTCTCTACAAAAAGTTAAAAAAAAAATTAGCTGGGCGTGGTGGCCCGTGCCTGTAGTCCCAGCTACTCAGGAGGCTGGGATGGGAGGATCTCTTGAGTCTGGGAGGTGGAGGCTGTAGTGAACCAGGACAGCACCACTGCGCTCTAGCAGAGTGATAGAAGGAGACCCTGTCTCAAGAAAAAAAAAGACTACAAAAAAATATTTTTGAAAACCTGGGCAAGGTGCAGTGGCTCTTGCCTGTAATCCCAGCACTTTGGGAGGCCAAGGCTGGTGGATCACTTGAGGCCATGAGTTCTATCAAGACCAGCCTGGCCAACATGGTAAAAAACCATCTTTGCTTAAAAAGCAACAACAGAAACCTGATGTGGGCTGGTGCAGTGGCTCACGCCTGTAATCCCAGCACTTTGGGAGGCTGAGGCAGGTGGATCACTTGAGGTCAGGAGTTCGAGACCAGCCTGGCCACCATGGCGAGACCCCCATCTCTACTAAAAATAGAAAAATTAGCTGGGTGCATGGCGCGCCTGTGATCCCAGCTACTCAGGAGGCTGAGGCAGGAGAATTGCTTGAACCTGAGAGGCGGAGGTTGCAGTGAGCCGAGATTATGCCATTTGCACTGCAGCCTAGGCGACAGAGCAACAGTCTGTTTCAAAAAAACAAAAATCCTGATCTATGTCAAGCTGTGTGTTAGGCTGCAATGATTTCATGGTGCATAAAACCAGATATATTCTTTGATCCTATAAAGTTCATTCACAGGTTAGGGAGGAAATAGTCATATAGAAATATAAGTGATATTCTTCTGTTGTAGAACGAAACCACCTACTATGTGTCAAGCACTTCAATAGTATCTCCAGATACTTAATTCCTGACCTTAAGAGTTTACTATGTAATGGAGAACCTATACATAGATCATTAAAATATAGTATGGTCTGTGATACAGATGGTGTCAAAGTATTAAGGGAGGCCTAAAGAGGGCCATTTAAACATGGTGGGGGGGGCCCTCAATCGTGCCTTTTTAGAAGAGGGGATTCAGTCTAAGTTGGCAAGATTTGAGAGGAGGGATTGAGTGCAGGTGGTGGAGAGAAGTCAAAACCTATTCCAGATGGCATAGAGTAGTAGCTGGCATGGGCTTCAGTGCAAGGTAGACCCAAATTTGAGTTCTAGTTTTGCACTTTCTAGTTTTGTCACTTCAGAACAATGAACTTAAAAACATCTTTTTTTTTTTCGCCCGGGCACGGTGGCTCACGCCTGTAATCCCAGCACTTTGGGAGGCCGAGGCGGGTGGATCACCTGAGGTCGACAGTTTGAGACCAGCCTGGCCAACGTGGTGAAACCCCATCTCTACTAAAAATACAAAAATTAGCTGGGCCTGGTGGTACATGCCTGTAATCCCAGCTACTCGGGAGGCTGAGGCAGGAGAATCGCTTGAACCCGGGAGACTCTGTCTCAAACAAACAAACAAACAAACAAAAGACAAAAAACCTTTTTTCCTTATATGTAACGTGAAAATAATAGGGTTGCAAGAGAATGAAATGAGAAGAGTATATATAGACAATATGAATCTCAGCTCCAAAATTCAGACATGCAAGAAATAACACTGTATTTTTCTTTTTGTTTCTTTTTCTTTTTTTTTCTTTTTTTTTTTTTGAGTTGGAGTCTCGCTCTATGGCCCAGGCTGGAGTGCAGTGGCACAATTTCGACTCACTGCAAGCTATGCCTCCCAGGTTCACGCCATTCTCCTGCCTCAGCCTCCCAAGTAGCTGGGGTTACAGGTGCCCGCCACTACACCCAGCTAATTTTTGTGTTTTTAGTAGAGACAGCATTTCGCCATGTTGGCGGGGCTAGTCTTGAACTCCTGACCTCAGGTGATCTGCCTGCCTCAGCCTCCCAAAGTGCTGAGATTACAGGCGTGGGCCACCGTGGCTGGCCTTTATTTTATTTTTGAGACAGACTCTCCCTCTGTTGCCCAAGCTGGAGTGCAGTGGTGTGATCTTGGCTCACTGCAATGTCCACCTCCCGGGTTCAAGTCATTCTCCTGCCTCAGCCTCCCTAGTGGCTGGGATTACAGGTGCATGCTACCATGCCTGGCTAATTTTTGTATTTTTAGTAGAGATAGAGTTTCACCATGTTGGCCAGGTTGGTCTCAAACTCCTGACCTCAAGTGATGCGTCCGCCTAGGTCTCCTAAAGTACTGGGATTACAGGCGCGAGCTACCTTGCCCTGCCGATATGTATATTGTAAAATAAAATGTATATATTCGAAATTGTCCTCTTAGAAGTTTATACCAGTATATACTCCAATATGTATGTGATGGTCTGTTTTCTCAAACACTCACAAATGCTGGATATTATTATTTATTTTGAGACAGAGTTTCGCTCTTGTTGCCCAGGCTGGAGTGCAATGGCGTCACTGCAACCTCCGTCCCTGAGTTCAAGCAATTCTCCTGCCTTAGCCTCCCAACTAGCTGGGATTACAGGTGCCTACTGCCATGCTGGGCTAATTTTTTGTATTTTTAGTAGAGACGGAGTTTTGCCATGTTGGCGAGGCTGGTCTCAAACTGCTGACCTCAGGTAATCCACCCTCCTTGGCCTCCCAAAGTGCTAGGATTACAAGCATGAGGGACTGTGCCCGGCCAAATATCCGGGTTTTTTTGTTTGTTTGTTTTTTGTTTTTTTTATGGCTGGCCGTGGTGGCTCTGGCCTGTAATCCCAGCATTTTGAGAGGCTGAGGCACGTGGATCACTTGAGGCCAGGAGCTCCAGACCATCCTGGCCAACAGGGTGAAAACTCGTCTCTACTAAAAATATAAAAATTAGCTGATCGTCGTGGTGCACGTCTGTAATCCCAGCCCCTTGGGAGGCTGAGGCACGAGAATCACTTGAACCTGGGATGTGGAGGTTGCAGTGAGCC
>NW_012105886.1:259791-282833 GCF_000951045.1 Mandrillus leucophaeus
AAAAAAACACCAACCAGAAAAACAATTTTTGACCAGGCACGATGGCTCACACCTGTAATCCCAGCACTTTGGGAGGCCCAGGTGGGTTTATCACCTGAGTTCAGGAGTTCGACACCAGCCTGGCCAACATGGTGAAACCCTGTCTCTACTAAAAATACAAAAAAATTAGCTGGGTGTGGTGGCGGGTGACTGTAATCTTAGCTACTATAGAAACCGAGGCTGGAGAATCGCTTGAACCCAGGAGGTGGAGGTTGCAGTGAGCCGAGATCTCACCATTGCACTCCAGCCTGGGCAACAAGAGTGAAACTCCATCTTGAAAACAAACAAACAAAAAACAAAAAACAACTTTTTAATTTGGCTAGGTGTGGTGGCTTATGGTTGCAATCCTAGTACTTTAGAGACTGAGGCAGGAGGATCCCTTAAGCTCAGGAGTTGAGACCAGCCTGGGCAACAACGAAACCCCAACTCTATTTTAAAAAAATGTTTTCATGCTTATAAAAAAGAACTATAAATGTACAGAAAAAGTAGAGAGAATAATATAATAAACACCATATACCTATCACGTAGAATTTTTTTAGCATTTTGTCATGTTTCACACATTTTTCATTGAAATCTTTTTAAGTAAACGCATAAAATTTTACTCCTAAATATTTTGATACACATATCTAATGATAATACTTTCCTGTACAACCATAATAATATTAACACACTCAAGTTTTGTTGCCCAAATATCTTTTGCACCAAGTTTGTTTATAGTGTGATCCAAGCAAGAAGTATGATTGCATTTAGTTGTTGGGTCTCTGAAATGGCTTTTTTTTTTTCCTTAAAAGTCTTATTTTTTAATTAGCTGGGCATGGTGGCGAGTGCCTGTAATCCCAGCTACTTGGGAGGCTTCGGCAGGAGAACTGCTTGAACTTGAGTGATTCTTGAGTGGAGGTTGCAGTGAGCCAAGATTGCATCACTGTACCACTGCACTCCAGCCTGGGCAACAGAGTGAAACTCTGTCTCAAAAAAAAAAAAAAAAAAAAAGGCTTTATTTTTTAAGAGCAGTTTTAGGTTCATGGCAAAATTGAAAAAAAAAAAAAAATACAAAGATTCCCCGTGTGCTGCCTCCCCCAATATATGCATAGTCTCCTCCATTATCAACATCCTGAAATATATTTTGATCTAGAACAGACTTTCTCCCTAGCTTTTCATTTTTCCTGTTACACTGATTTGTAGAGAGTAGACTAGTATTTCCTTAGAATGTTTCAACTTCTAGATGTTTCTGGTTGTTTCCTTGTGGTGTCATTTAACAATAACCTCAGTATTTTCTATTAATGGAAGTTGGATTTAAAGGCTTGATGAGATTCAGGCTGAATACTGCATCATACCAGAAGGCACATAGTGAAGCTCTGTTTATCCCATTATTAATGATATTAAGATTGATCACTGGGTCTATGTGGTGACAGTCATCTTAGAACTCGTTAGTAAGCTGCAGGGTGATAACTTTAGCACCAGATGAATATGCAGCTCCCCAGCCTTTCACCTAATTGTTTCAGCATCCATTGATAATTCGTGGCTTAATAAATTATTTCCCTAGGGATTGCAAATTCTGTTTTTTTGTTTGTTTGTTTGTTTTCAATTCTGTCTACATTGATAGCTAGCCTTTTTCAGAAAGAAGGGCTCTTGCTCATCAGCTGGGACTATTAGGTTACTCTGCAATAGGTTACTGCAAATAACCTAATTCTTTGCCCTTTCAGATAAGAACTTGGTGGAATGGCCACCTGTAGAAAAGTTTTTGTTTATTCGCTCACTTCTTTTGTTCCTCCTCCTCTTTTTTTTTTTTTTTTTAAAGTATTCTATGGATGCAGGGATATGTATTTATTTATTTGAGACGGAGTCTAGCTCTGTTACCCAGGCTGGAGTACAGTGGTGCAATATCGGCTTACTGCAACCTCCGTCTCCCAGGTTCAAGCTATTCTCCCGCCTCAGTCTCCTGAGTAGCTGGGATTACTGGCATGTGTCAACATGCCTGGCTAAGTTTTGTATTTTTAGTAGAGATAGGTTTTTGCCATGTTGGCCAGGCTGGTCTCAAACTCCTGACTTCAAGTGATCTGCCCAACCCGCCTCCCAAAGTGCTGGGATTACAGGTGGGAATCATCATGCCCGGCCTGACTCATGGATTTTTATATAGTCAATGTGTTTCAATTTGTTACAGGCATTGTTCTTTTGATGCTAAAATTGTCCCAACTTTGGCCAATAAATGCCTCTGTCAAGCTGCTGGTTCTGTAAATTTTATTCTATTTTTTTAAATTTTTATTTTTTTAGGTAGAGTCTCGCTCTGTCACCCAGGCTGGAGTGTAGTGGCATGATACTGGCTCACTGCAACCTCCACCTTCCAGGTTCAAGTGATTCTCCCACTTCAGCCTCCCAAGTAGCTGGGATTACAGGCACCAGCCACCATGTCCAGCTAATTTTTGTATTTTTAGTAGAGATTCGGTTTCTCCATGTTGACCAGGCTGTTCTCAAACTCCTGACCTCAGGTGATCCTCCTGCCTCGGCCTCCCAAAGTGTTGGGATTACAGGCATGAGCCACCGAGCCTGGCCAGTATTTTTTAGAAATTTAAAAAATCAATCTGGTAGGTTGGAAAGTGCTATTTCTTTGTGATTTTAACTTGCAGATCCCTCATCAGTGGTGAAAGGTGAGCATCTTTCATATTTTACCAGTGGTGAATATCTTTCATATTTTATCAGCCATTTATATTTCTTACTCTGTGGATTGCCTATTCATATCTTTTGTCCATTGTCCTATTGATATAACTGTGTATATGTATATGTAACTAATTATCAACACTCATCTCTACAGATGAACTGTTTTCAGTGCTTACTGCCAGTCTTTTCCAGCTACAACTTCCCTATGCTTGAATTTTTTCTTTTGATGATTCCCTGCTCTAGAATGTCAGCTTATTCAGAAAAGGGATACATTTTCTTCTGGTTTATTTGAAAATACCCTTCTACTGCATGATAACATTTTCTTCAGAGCTTGACAGATGTTTTATTATTAGCTGTTGTATCTTAGACATTGTAAAGATTCTTCTTTTTTTGAGACAGGATCTTGCTCTGCTGACCAGGCTGGAGTGCAGTGGCATGATCATGGCCCACTGCAGCCTTAACCACTTGGACTTAAGCGATCCTCTTGCCTCAGATTCTCCTGCCTCAGCCTCCAGAGTAGCTAAGACTATAGGTGCACACCACCATGCCTGGTTAATTTTTTTTTTCATTTTTAGTAGGGACCAGTCTTGCCATGTTGCCCAGGCTGGTTTCGAATTCCTGACCTCAAGTGATTCTCCCACCTCAGTCTCCTGAAATGTTGGGGTTACAGGCATTAGCCACTGTGCCCAGTGAAATTCTTATTTTTGAAGTTTAAAAATTCCTCCAAGTTAGGCCTTTTTCCTAAAAATGTATATAGAACAAGTTAAACATTATTTTTTTCTGAGTATTTTTTAAAAGATTAGATACATTCTTTTTTTGTTGTTCTGCTATAAAAAGTATTATTGCTTCTATTCCATTCATTGGCTCTATTATTTTTTTAAAATTTCATTCAGATAAACAGAATTGCAACTTGGAAGAATGTTAAAATGTTAGTACAAGTAATTCATGGGGAAAAAATCTTTAAAAATGATTATCTTGGCCAGGTGTGGTGGCTCATGCCTGTAATCTCAGCACTTTGGGAGGCCAAGGTGGGGGAATCACCTGAGGACAGAAGTTCGAGACCAGCCTGATCAACATGGTAAAACCTCATCTCTACTAAAAATATAAAATTATCCGGGCATGGTGGCACATGCCTGTAATCCCAGCTACTTGGGAGGCTGAGGCAGGAGAATTGCTTGAACCCGGGAGGTAGAGGTTGCGGTGAGTTGAGATCGCGCCATTGCATTCCAGTCCAGGCAACAAGAGTGAAACTCCGTCTCAATAAAATAAAATATTATTTTAACTTTTGTAAATATCTACTACTGGGTTATTTACTTGACTGTAGGACAGGGACCATCTCAGTCTTGTACACTGGGTCATCCTCAAAACTTAGCACAAGTGCTCAATATTCATTGAAAAATTCATTTCAACTATTATTTTCTTATATCTGCGTTTATCTCATCATTTCTCCATCTTTTGCCCCAATTGACAGACTATGTCAACCTTGCCTTCTCCCTCACTAACTTAATAAATATTGTGATGTGTCTGAATGTTATACAATTACTCCATTGAAACTTTTCATCTCTGGACTCTTTCATTGACTTGGAGAATTTCTTTTTTTTCTGGCAGATTATTGTAGCATGGTATTGCTTGCACTGGTCATCAGCTGGTCAATATGGTGGGCTGTGAGCACTTTTTAAAGAATGAATAGAAAAGTGTGGTGATCCTACCTGACAATAGTATCCCCCAAAAACAATCTTGGGAGCTAGTGCTAGGGTTGCCTGCATGTTGTGCCAGGTGGGGCTAAGGTCTCCCCTTCTAAAAACAGGAGGGAGCCTGCACTTAGCTTCTCCCACGATGGCTTTTTGCTGAGTTGCTGGCTTTCCCAGACAACTCCTAAAGCTGGCACCTAAACTCAGCCACCCTGGCTCTAAATAGTCTCTGTGTCCACATTCTGACACATTTTAAGAGGGTGTCATCTCAGGGGGCACACGTCCTTCCGTTGGAACACAGATAGCACATAGCTTTAGCATCCCTCTGGGATGATGGGAGACTCTGCAACGATGTCATCTCTTGGTGACCTTTGGCTTGTATGTTTTTCCATTAAAGCCTGTTCCTTAACTCAAGCTGAATGACCATGTGAAATTCATCCCAAGCCCAATTGCACAAAGGGTGGCAACCATGAAGGGAATCCCCACTCACTTTGAACAACCCAAATGAAATGAAAAAGACATATTGTTGAATGGGCTCCAAGAGGATTCATGTCTGGTCTTACTTGGTTGATTTTGAACAAACAGGAGCTGAGTTGGATGTTGTCAGAAATTGATGTGGATCCCCAACCAATTTTTATTTTTGAGACAAGGTCTTCCTGGAGTGCAGTGGTTTGATTATGGCTCACTGCAACCTCTGCCTCCACGGCTCAAGTAATCCTCTCACCTCAGCCTCCAAGGGTAGCTGGAACCACACACCTGCAACCATGCAAGGCTATTTTTTTTTTTTTTTTTTTTCAGTTTTTGTAGATATGGGGTCGCCCTATGTTGTCCATGCTGGTCTCTAACTCCTGGGCTCAAGTGATCCACCCACCTCAGCCTCCCAAAGTGCTGGGATTATAGCCATGAGCCACTGCACCTGGGCTTCCAATCAAAATTTTAATGGTAGGACATCAGATCCAGATACCATAAAAAAAGAATAAAGCTGGCAGTAGTGATATTTCAGAAATATAGCAGATTTCTTATAAAATTGTGAGGGAGGAGCAGAGTCGAATGGGGAAAGTAGAGTGACAACTGAAGCCATATTTCTAATGTGAGTAGGATTGCTAAGAAAAGGACTCTCCCCTTTAAGGTTTTATACTTAAATGGCGAATTTGTGCCTCATTGAGACCTCAGACACCACTAAGGGTGTCAGAAGAGGAAAGGACACCCAAGTGTTGCAATTCCTAAAAGGACTGTCAACAAACTTTTCTTTTAGCCCCCTGTGACAGGGGAGTGGAGTGTAAGGTACATGAATGTGTTTGCACGTCCCCTGCAAGTGTGGAGAAGGCGCTGAAGCACCCAGCACTGAGAAGAAGCATGCCTTTACCAGCAGAGTCAGATGGGCATTTGTGACTGTGCTGCAGGAAGTGCGCGCCCAGTCCCTGTGGGATGCAGCACAGGAAGGAGGAAGAACCTCCGTGGCAGGCTAACCTAGTGGTCTGCCAGGAACTACTGCATGAGCAGCTGTTAGGCCCCAAGACTGGGCCCAGAGACACACCCCACTACCATGGTGAGGCACATTTCCTGTGGTGCCTGTGCCCCTGCTGAGTTGTGGGAGTTAGGCAAGTAATGTCGGCAGTCGGCAGTCGTATACAGATTTAGAGCAAATCATTCAGAAGGACATTGCTTCTCCCCGATGTGCAAGCCGGTCCTGCCTGAGCGTTCCAATTTAGAGAGTACCTGCTGAAGTGAGGCAGAAGTGTAAAGCCTTTTCTGTTTGATAAGAGACTGACCAAGATACCTGACTGAGGGGTTACCAGACAACTGGAGCCACATGTGGACTTGGCAATCCACTGGTCCCTGAACCTGGGTAAGTTTCTGGGCAGAGCTGCATTTATTGATGGCTATGAAGAGTGGTCAGTGAAAGTGAAACCTGTATCTCTACATCTTGGCATCAGCCGCTTGGCTCTCTGCTTATGCACTGTGTATGTCTGTTCTGTACCTGAAGACATTCTGGGAGTGGATGTTTTGCACAGGTTAGCAGCTGTGCCGTCTGTTGCGGACTTGATGGACCATTTGACAATGGAACTGGGACAGTCCACCGAGAGCCAGGAACAGTTTCTGGAACATTTGCCTTCATGGGAGGGCAACAGTGGACTTTTACAGTGTTGCCACATGGATATATGTACAACCCCACCATGTGTCATGATTTTATTAATAATGTTATGCCAATCTCTGATTTTCTTGCAGGTTTAGAAGCAGTAGCACCCTTCTTGCCTGAGATTGGGATAATGAGGCTGAGACAGCTTTTCTGGGTAGTAAACCAAGGGTGCCCATTCATGTAACCACATTCATGTAGATGTACATGTAACCACAGATAGTTTTGGATAGGGCCTATAGCAATGCACGGAGCTCTTGGAAGCGCCAATGGGCTGTTAGTCCCAACTGCCGAAGGGAGCTGAGCTCCGGCGTTCCTTAATAAAGAAGCAGTTAGTGACTGCATATGCTGCCCTTCAGGCTCATAAGAACATGGCAGGATGGGTTACAGTTGTTGTGCAGATGACTTACCTGGTAGCAGGATGGGTGTGTTCATAGGTAATGATCTTCTGGATTGGGACAACACAGACATCTACTTTAGTGAAGTGGGATGCCTACTTAGAACAGCAGAGTATGCTGAGTGCAAGTCCCTTAGCAGCAGAGATACAAGAAGCCTTAGGACCTGTAGTCCTAATGCAAGATAAGGCCATGCGCCTAAGGCCATGGTGCCTGAGGCACCCCTAGACCCTGAACCTTCACCGTTAGGAAGGGCATCCTTCCATTCCTAATAGGGCATGGTACACAGCTAGGTCTAGCTGGGGTGCTATTGCTGCCTGGACTGCTGGATGTCAGAGGGCACCTCGTAGCGTCTTTGGTTTACACTTATAATTTGCTGTCTCTGAGGAAAGATTGCCTTGCGTGGTTTGGTTTTTATTTTGCTACCCAGTTCATTTAGCATTTAATTTTAGCATAAATTCCTGGGTTTTTTTTTTTTTTTTTTTTTTTTTTTTTGGAGATGGAGTCTCACTCTGTCCCCAGGCTGGAGTGCAGTGGTACTATCTCGGCTCACTGCAACCTCTGCTTTCCAGGTTCAAGCAATTCTCCTGCCTCAGCCTCCCAAGTAGTTGGGACTACAGGCGCGTATCACCATGCCCAGCTAATTTTTGTATTTTTAGTAGAGACAGGGTTTCACCATGTTGGCCTGGATGGTCTCGATCTCCTGACCTCATGATCCGCCTGCCTTGGCCTCCCAGAGAGCTGGGATTACAGGCGTGAGCCACCGCGCCCAGCTTCCTGTGTTTCTAATATGAAGTTTCCGTGGCTGGTGCAGATATTTGTATAACTTGTAGCCTTTTTTTTTTTCTTAAAAATAGTTTGGTGCAAAGTCAGGTATCTATTCATTTTCCCGTACCTAGAACAATAAAGTCCTGGACATGCTTTAAGCAATTCAAGAATCCATTAATTAGATGAGTTTGCCCTCAGAAAAACTTCCCAATTCCAAGTCTTTGGATTTTCACGATTTATGTTTGTAAGGTGAGGCTCCCTGTTTTCTTGCATTAAAAAACCCGCTAACTTCATTGGAAGAGCCTTTGGTCTGTGAGCTTAGATGCGTCAAACCAAACAAGGCAGTGATCCACAGCTTTCCTAGGAGGCATCTTAACTGCTGAAGTTAAGGAACTCAGCCATCCTTCCCAAACGTTTGTTCTCCACACATTAGGAAGGGCAGAAAAAGTCTTTATTCCAATGTTAAAACTTTCCCCCAGAACTCAGGGGATTAATGTATAAACTCAGTGGACAGGGAGGTAGGTTTTCTGCTTCCCTCCAAATTGAAGCCAAGATTAATTACAGTATTCACCTGTTTCTGAAACATGCTGGTTAATGGATCCTAGCTGTGCGCTCCCCGAAGCAGCACTGGTCCCACAGTTCTTAGCCGACTCACTTGCTTTGATCAACTCATTCTCTCTCAGCAGGCCAAAACGCTAGCCACAGGACACAAGTGCTTAGTTTACAATCATGTTAATTTTGCTTTTTGTTTGTCTTCAGCGGTTGGAGATTAATGAGTAAAAAGGGTGTTTAAATTTTCAACCAACCTTCTTCTAATCACTTGGCTGCATTGTCACTGGCAGTTTTATTACTTTGATTTCCTGAATCAATCAGGTATACAGTTTCTATGTCCAATGTAGGTTATGGTGCAGGAAAAGACAGTCCTACCAGGAATTACTGCTGTTGCTCTGGATTCCAGGAAGGCCTATTGTGAAAATTCTTAAGCACTGTTGTAGGACTTCTGTTTTTTCTTTTGAGACAAAGTCTCGCTCTATTGCCCAGGCTGGAGGGCAGTGGTGTGATCTCGACTCACTGCAACCTCCACCTCCCAGGTTCAAGTGATTCTCCTGCCTCAGCCTCGTGAGCAGCTGGGATTACAGGTGTGCACCACCACACCCAGCTAATTTTTGTATTTTTAGTAGAGACAGGATTCCACCATGTTGACCAGGCTGGTCTCAAACTCCTAACCTCAAGTGATCCACACACTTTGGCCTCCCAAAGTGCTGGGATTACAGATTTGAGCAATGTGCAGGGCCTAGATTTATATTATTTGGAGACAAGGTCTTACTATGTTGCCCAGGTGGGAGTGCAGTAGCTATTCACAGGCATGATCATAGCTCACTGCAGCCTCGAATTCCTGGCCTCAAATTGAAAGATTCTCTCCAGGGCATGAAAGTTTAAGGGAATGAATAACTCCTCCCTCTTCGGGCCCAGTCCCAAGGCGCAAGGCCACTTGCGCCAGCAGTGTTCGTCAGCAAGATAGCAGAAGCAGGAAGAGAGCTGGCTGGAAGACATGTATCCCCTGAAGACGGAGAGAGAGGCTATCCGGTACTGGGTAGCAGTTACATCAGACTGAGACACTTCCTGTTTAAAGGAGACTATAAAACCCCTGCCCCATCCTCTTTTGGTGCTGATGCCATATTAGGCCTCAGCCCGACTGCATCCAGGCGCTCATTAAAACAGCGTGTTGCTCCACACCGCCTTGTGTTTGTTGGTGCCCTTTCAGGGTTTGAACCGATACAAGAGCCTTGCACCAAATGATCCTCCTTTATCAGCCTCCAGGATAGGTGGGATTACAGGCAAGTGCCACCTGGACTGGATTATTCCTTGCATTTTTAAGAAATCAGACATTTTCTAAACATTTAACAAAGGATGTTGCTATGGACATTTCTCATAGCTAGGGAATCAAACTAGCTTGTCCGTTGGAATGGTGAAAGTTAATTAAGAATTTGAAGTAGGCCGGGCGTGGTGGCTCACGCCTGTAATCCCAGCACTTTGGGAGGCTGAGGCTGGTGGATCACCTGATGTCAGGAGTTCGAGACCAGCCTGGCCAACATGGAGAAACCCCATCTTTACCAAAAATACAAAAAATTAGCCAGGCGTGGTGGCACATGCCTGTAATCCCGGCTACTCAGAAGGCTGAGGCAGGAGAATCACTTGAACTCAGGAGGCAGAGGTTGCAGTGAGCCGAGATCACGCCATTGCACTCCAGCCTGGGCAACAAGAGTGAAACTCCGTCTCAAAAAAAAAAAAAAAAAAAAAAAAAAAAAGAATTTGAAGTAAATTCATTATAAGATGAGTTTGTTGCTACTCCAACTCCTCATCCTGTTTTCCTAACTGAGGAAAACGAACTCCATTCTGTTGCAGGTTTTCTTCAGTGTATGCTTCCTGGTATACACAGAAACAAACCTAGCCTGGATGATTTTCAAAGAGGTCTCATATCAGATAAATCCCCTTCAGGTCTAATACATTGTAATGGAGATTTTGTACACAAATTGCAACTGACTATGCCTTGTTCCTGGCAGTAAAGGACACGAATAGTTTTGCTTTCACATAGTGAGGTACAAACCTGATCATAATACTTCTTGCCTTCACGTTTTTAAATGTTCCCTGCGACCTCTGGATGATACTCCCATGAGTTTATACATGCCTCTCTCCACTGTGAGTTCCTTCTGGAGCAGTGGCTTCTTTATCATTGTGCTGCCAGCTCCTAAAACAGTCCTGGGGACAGGAGGCCCTCACTAAACAAATGTTTAAGGCATTGAGGAAAGAACTTCATCCTGATGCCTTGGCATGAAGATGCATTTAGGGGTCCCAGGGGTGTAATGACATTTCTCAGGACCTCTATCTAGCCTGGGTGATGTGTGACACTCATTTCTTAAGCCCACAGGGGCTCTCCCTTACCCTTCAAAATCCCAGGGAGAGTATCTCAGAGAAGCTTAAGAACCTCTCTTAGGCCAGGTGCGGTGGCTCAGGCTTATAATCTCAGTACTTCGGGCGGCTGAGGCAGGAGGATCGCTTGAGGCCAGGAATTTGAGACCAGCCTGGACAACATAGTGAGTCCTTGTCTCTACTGAAAATAAACTATTAGCCAGATGTGGTGGTACGTGCCTGTAGTCCCAGCTACTCAGGAGGCTGAGGCAGGAGGACAGCCTGAGCCGGGGAAGGTCAAAGCTACAGCAAGCAGTGATTGCACCACTGCATTCCAGCCTGGGTGACAGAGTGAGACCATAAAAAAAAAAAAAAAAAAAAAAAAAAAAAAAGGCCGGGTAAGGGGGCTGTTGCCTGTAATACCAGCGTTTGGGAGGCTGAGTGGGGAGGATTGCTTGAGCTCAGGAGTTGGAGACCAGCCTGGGCAATGTGGAGTCCTATCTAGGGAAAAGGAGTCAGGCTGGCAAGACCAAGAGAAAGCAAAAGCACATAACCTGTGGGTCTGCCTTTCTTCATGGTCCAGGATATGTAGCTCTCCTGCACCCAATTTATCACAAGACACCTGCAGATTAATTAGCTCATTGCAACCTTGGTGTTATCAGCACTGCTGTAAGCCCTTGTCAGCACACAGTACCATCCTATAAAATCCCCAGCAAACCTTTGTCTCCTTGCAGTCTGCCCCTCTCTCACTGACCTGCCCCTTGCATCCTTGCAATGTATTTTCATACTTTCTCTCTCTCTCTTTTTTTTTTTTTTTGAGATGGAGTCTGGCTCTTGTCACCCAGGCTGAAGTGCAATGGAGGGATCTCGGCTCACCGCAACCTCAACCTCCCACGCTCAAGTGATTCTCCTGTCTCAGCCTCCTGAGTAGCTGGGATTATAGGCATGGGCCACCACACCCGGCTAAATTTTGTATTTTTAGTAGAGATGGGGTTTCACCATCTTGGCCAGGCTGGTCTCTAACTCCTGACCTCGTGATCTGCCTACCTCAGCCTCCCTAAGTGCTGGGATTACAGGTGTGAGCCACCGCGCCCAGCTTTTTTCATACTTTCTGTAATAAATCTGCCTTTTTTTTTTACCAACAACTGTCTTGGTAAATTCCTTTACTGCCTGCATGATAGCAATCTTAGATAGTTGCCACTCACCTGCAACAGGCAACATGGCGAAACCCCATCTCTACAAAAAATACAAAAATCAGCTGGGTGTGGTGGCACATGCCTGTGCTCCCAGCTACTTGGCAGGGCTGAAGTGGGAGGATCACTTGAGTCCAAGAGGTTGAATCTGCAGTGAGCCGTGTTTGCACCACTGCCCTCCAGCCAAAGAAACAAGAAACAAACAAGAAAAGACCTTGCCTTTAAGCACAAGGACTGTGGGACTCCAGAGTGTGGCTGTGCATGAAAGACAATGAAGTGGGCACTATGCTGCTGGGGGCAGAGAAAAAAAGGGACATATGTGACCTAACACAAAAGCTAGAGCTGGGTCTGATGGCAAAGATGGCTTGTGGGACTTGTGGGATGCTGCTACGGCAAGCTGCATTTTCTAAGACTGCCCTGGCAGTACGTATCTGATTCTACATGTTCTCCTTACAGTGTGACTGGATATTCCTCCTTTGAGAGATAGGTCTATGTTCCCTACCCTTAAACCTGAGTAACCTTTTGTGTCTACCTCAACCAAAAAAAATCTGGTGGAATGATGCCATGTGACTTCTAAGATTAGGTCATAAAACGGCTTCTCCCTGCCTCTCTATTAGGGCACCTACCTTGGGAACCCCTGAGCTGTTATGTAAATCTAACTACCTTCAAGCTGCCTTGCAGGAGACACCACACAGAGTTAAAAGGGATGTCTGAGGAGCCCCAGGTGTTCCAGTACCTAGCTGTTGGAGTCTCCTCAGCATAAGCACCAGGCATGTATATGAAGAAACCTTTGAGATAAGCTAACCCCAACCAGTCAGGCTGCAATCTCATGAGAGAACTTGAGCAGAACTGCCCTTGAGCTGCTCTAGAATTCTTGACACATAGAAACCATGAGAGGTAAAAATGATTGTTGTTCAAAACAATTAATTTTATGGGCGATTTGTTATATGGTCATAGTGCTTGGGAAAGGGAACTAGACACATTTACCAAAATTGACCATAACCTGGGCCAAATTGTAGTTAGGATTAAAAAAACCATTTGGGGTAATTGTAATTTAGTTTTATTTATTTATTTATTTATTTATTTATTTATTTATTTATTTATTTAGAGATGGAGTTTCACTGTTGTTTGCCCAGGCTGGAGTGCAGTGGCTCAGTCTAGGCTCACTGCAACCTCTGCCTCCCAGGTTCAAGCGATTCTCCTCCCTCAGCCTACCCAGTAGCTGGGATTACAGGCATGCACCACCATGCCTGGCTAATTTTTGTATTTTAGTAGAGATTGGGTTTCATCACGTTGCCCAGGCTGGTCTCGAATTTCTTTTTTTTTTTTTGAGACAGAGTCTCACTCTGTCACCCAGGCTGGAGTGCAGTGGCTGGATCTCAGCTCGCTACAAGCTCTGCCTCCCAGGTTTACGCCATTCTCCTGCCTCAGCCTCCCAAATAGCTGGGACTACAGGCGCCCACCACCTCGCCCGGCTAGTTTTTTGTATTTTTAGTAGAGACGGGGTTTCACCGTGTTAGCCAGGCTGGTCTCGATCTCCTGACCTCGTGATCCGCCCGTCTCGGCCTCCCAAAGTGCTGGGATTACAGGCTTGAGCCACCGTGCCCGGCCTCGAATTTCTTATCTCAGGTGATCCACCCTCCTCGGCCTCCCAAAGTGCTGGGATTATAGGCGGGAGCCACTGTGCGCGGCCGCCATTTACTCTTAAAAATAAGAACCTAGGGGCCGGTCGCAGTGGCTCATGCCTATAATCCCAGCACTTCAGGAGGCCAAGGGGGGTGGATTGCCTGAGGTCAGGAGTTTGAGACCAGCCTCATGGCGAAACCCCATTTCTACTAAAATTCAAAGATTAGCCAGGTGTAGTGGCAGGCACCTGTAATTCCAGCTACTCGGGAGGCTGAAGCAGGAGAATCGCTTGAACCCGGGAGGCAGAGGTTGCAGTGAGCCGAGACTGAGCCACTGCACTCCAGCCTGGGCAACAGAGCCAGACTCCATCTCAAAAAAAAAAAAAAAGAAAAAGAAAGAACCTAGACTGACTGCCATGGCTCAGGCCGTGGCTCATCCTGGCATTTTGGGAGGCTGAGGCAGGCAAATCACTTGAGGCAGGGAGTTTGAGACCATGGCAATACCCCCTCTCTACTAAAAAATACAAAAACAAGCCAGATGTGGTGGCACACGCCTGTAATCCCAGCACTTTGGGAGGCTGAGGAGGGTGGATCACTTGAGGCCAGGAGTTTGAGACCAGCCTGGCCAACATGGCGAAACTCCATCTTTACAAAAAATAGAAAAAGCATCCAGGTGTGGTGGCACATGCCTGTAATCCTAGCTACTCAGGTGACTGAGGCACGAGAATCCCTTGAACCTGAGAGGTGGAGGCTGTAGTGAGCTGAGATTGCTCCACTGCACTGCAGCCTGGGCAACAGAGCAATACTCCATCTCAAACAAAACAAAACAACAAAAAAGAAGAAAAGGCCGGGCGCACGGGTACAGTGGCTCATGCCTGTAATCCCAGCACTTTGGGAGGCCGAGGCAGGTGGATCACCTGAGGTCAGGAGTTTGAGACCAGCCTGACCAAAATGGCAAAACCCTGTCTCTACTAAAAACACAAAATTAGCTGGGTGTGGCGGTGCATGTCTGTAGTCCTAGTTACTCAGGAGGCTGAGGAAGGAGAATCACTTGAACCTGGGAGGCAGAGGTTGCAGTGAGCCGAGGCTGTGCCACTGCACTCCAGCCTGGGCAATGACAGAGCAAGACTTTCTCTCCAAAAAAAAAAAATTCTAATGTCAATGGATAGAAAAGATCTTCCCTAATCTGATAAGTGACTCAATGAAAAACTATAGCAAATATCATATTAAATAGTAAAATAGTAGTAAAATATCAAAGTTTTTCCTCTTGAAGTTGGGAGCAAGACAATGATATCCACTACCTCTACATTGTCCTAGCAAATACAGAAGGCAAGAAAAAATAAAACGTATAAGGCTCAAAACAGAAGGAAAAAACTGTCATTATGTAGCAGGACAAGCCGCAGACAAAACCTCTCAGACACCGAGTTGTAGAAGGAAGGGCTTTATCCAGCTGGGAGCATCGGCAAGCTACTGCCTTAAAATCCAAGCTTCCCGAGTGCACAATTTCTGTCCCTTTTAAGGGCTCACAACACTAAAGATTTCACATGAGAGCGTCGTGATTGATTTGAGCAAGCAGGGGGTACGTGACAGGGGCTGCATGCACCAGTGGTCAGAGAGAAACAAAACAGGGCCGGGAGTTTCACTACGTTCTTTTATACAATGCCTAGAATCTATGAATAATATCGGTTTCTAAGTTATTAGTTGATTTTTAACTACTGGGTTTAGGACAGGCAGGCCCAGGCCTGGTTTTGGGCCTAGCACCGGGCTGCCTGTCTTTGGTTTTACTTCCTTGTTTTTTTCTTAAAACAGGTACTGAATATAAAACAATATAAAACAATATGAGAGGGTCTCTCTCTCTCTCTCTCTCTCTTTCTCTCCTCAATTATATGGAATTGACATACTTGCATGTCAAGAAAATTCAAAATAATCTACAGAAAAATTATTAGAATAAAAAGAATTTTAAAAGAATTAAAACATTAAAGGTCAGGTACGGTGGCTGACACCTGTTATCTCAGCAGTTTGGGAGGCCAAAGCTGGCGGATCACCTGAGGTTGGGGGTTCAAGACCTGACCAACATGGGGAAACCCCGTCTCTACTAAAAATACAAAATTAGCTAGGTGTGGTGGTGTACACCTGTAATCCTAGCTACTGGGGAGGCTGAGGCAGGAGAACCGCTTGAACCCTGGAGGTGGAGGTTGTCGTGAGCTGAGATTGCGCCACTGCACTCCAGCCTGGGCAACAACAGTGAAACTCCAAAAAAAAAAAAAAAAAAAAAAAAATTCTTTTTAAGTAAATAAAAATGAAAGAAAGGAAAAGACAGACTGAGAAACTATTCTAGAGTAAAGAAGACTAAAGAGACATGATGTGGTATAAAATGTATTTGGTTTGTTTCTGCCCCAGAACTCTTAAAATCCTAGAAATATCCTGAGTGCTGGGAGGAGTTTTGTTATTCATAATTAATTCCTTTGATAAGTCCTGAGTTTATGCTAATGAACCTGCTTAGGGCGGGCCCGTAGATAGCTTCAGGATGGGGCTGGTCACCAGAAAGTCCAGGTGATTAGAGGATTAGATGGTTGGAACTTAAGCCCACCCACCAACATCTGGAAGGGCTGAGGGTGCAAGAAATTTAGCTCTATTAAAAATGTAAACACGGTAGTCGGCTCGAGTACTAATAACGAGGAGGTGTTCCCGGGCGTCCCACCCTCCTCTGCAGTCTCCGGGCTGCGCCGCCGGAGCCCGGACGCGCCCCCGCTGCCCTCGCCGCCTCCATCCCCGCTGCCCTCGCCGCCTCCAACCCCCCTGCCCTCGCCGCCTCCATCCCCGCTGCCCTCGCCGCCTACAACCCAGCTGCCCTCGCCGCCTGCAACCCCGCGGCCTCCGCTCCCCTCGCCGTCCGCGCGCACACCGTGACGAAGAACGAGAAGTCCCTCAACCAGAGCCTCGCCCAGTGGAAGCTCTTCATATGCAACCTGACCACCGGTGAGTTCCTGGGGCGCACCGCCAACAGTTGGGGTTTGATCTTGCTCTTCTACCTAGTTTTTTATGAGTTCCTGGCTGCACTCTTCTCATTCACGATGTGGGTTAGGCTTCAGACTCTAAACCAAATACCGTGTTCCAAAATACCGTGACCAGATTCCTAGCCCAGGACTTACGGTTTTTCCAAAACCAGTGACTGCATTGGAATATACATTCAGTAGGTCTGATCCAACTTCGTATGCAGGGTACATTGAAGACCTTAAGAAGTTTCTAAAACCATATACTTTAGAAGAACAGAAGAACCTCACAATCTGTCCTGATGGAGCACTTTCCGAACAGAAGGGTCCAGTTTATGTTGCATGTCAGTTTCCTATTTCGTTACTTCAAGCATGCAGTGGTATGAATGATCCTGATTTTGGCTATTCTCAAGGAAACCCTTGTATTCTTGTGAAAATGAACAGAATAATTGGATTAAAGCCTGAAGGAGTGCCAAGGATAAAGTGTGTTTCAAAGAACGAAAATATACCAAATGTAGCATTTTATCCTCATAATGGAATTATAGACTTAAAATATTTCCCATATTATGGTAAAAAAACTTCATGTGGGGTATCTACAGCCATTGGTTACTGTTCAGGTCAGCTTTGCTCCTAACAATACTGGGAAAGAAGTAACAGTTGAGGGCAAGATTGATGGATGAGCCAACCTAAAAAGTCAGGATGATGGTGACAAGTTTTTGGGATGAGCTATGTTCAAAATCACAGCAAGTGCATAGTATAAGTAGGATATCTCCACAGAGTAAATGTTGTGTTGTCTGTCTTCATTTTGTATCAGCTGGACCTTCCTTTCTAGAATTATGAGACTACCTTGGAGAAAGATGTGTGGTACATGACTCTGGGTTACATCATAACGTGCTTCCAGATCGTAGTGTTCAATGTCCTCTGAAGTAACTGCCTGTTGCCTCTGCTGCCCTTTGAACCAGTGTACAGTCGCCAGATAGGGACCGGTGAACACCTGATTCCAAACATGTAGGATGGAGGTCTTGTCCTTTTTTTATGTGGTTTAATTGTTAAGTGTCTAAAGCTTAATATGCTGTGCTATGTAAATATTTTATGGATATAACACTGTCATATTTTGATGTCAACAGAGTTTTAGAGATAAAATGGTATCCGGCCAACATCAAGTGACTTTATAGCTGCAAGAAATGTGGTATGTGGAGAAGTTCTGTATGTGAGGAAGGAAAAAAAGAAAATTAAAGTGCATTTGAAAAATATTTTTTAAAAATTTAAACACTAAGATTTGATGAATTTCCTTTCTGCTGAACACCAGAAGGTGCTGGGAGGGTGGCACACCCAGAGGTCATGGCAGCACCACAACCCTCCCTCTCTACTTTGCCATATCCATCTCTTCATTTGGTTGTTCATCTGTATCTTTTTATGATTTTTTTTTTTTTTTTTGAGACAATCTCACTCTGTCGCCCAGGCTGGTTTGCAGAGGCATAATCATGGCTCCCTGCAACCTCTGCCTCCCAAGTAGCTGGGATTACAGGCATATACCACCAGGCCCGTCTAATTTTTGTATTTTTTAGTACAGATGGGGTTTTACCATGATGGCTAGGCTGTTCTTGAACTCTTGACCTCATGTAATCCACCTGCCTTGGCCTCCCAAAGTGCTGGGATTACAGACATATACCACCAGACCCGTCTAATTTTTGTATTTTTTAGTACAGACGGGGTTTTACCATGATGGCTAGGCTGTTCTTGAACTCCTGACCTCATGTAATCCACCTGCCTTGGCCTCCCAAAGTGCTGGGATTACAGGCCTGAGCCACCGTGACCGGACAAGACCCTGCTTTTTTTTTTTGAGTCTTACTCTGTTGTCCTGGCTGGAGTGCAGTGGCGCGATCGCAGCTCACTGCAACCTCTGCCTCGTAGGTTCAAGCGATTCTCCTGCCTCAGCCTCATGAGTAGCTGGGATTACAGGTGCCTGCCACCACGCCCAGCTAATTTTTGTATTTTTAGTAGAGATGAGGTTTCACTGCGTTGGCCAGCTACTTGGGAGGCTGAGATGGGAGAATCACTTGAACCTGGGATGTGGGGGTTGCAGTGAGCCAAGATCATGCCACTGCACTCCAGCCTAGGCAACAGAGCAAGACAGCAAGACTCTTTTTTTTTTTTTTTTTTTTTTTGAGATGAAGTTTCACTCTTGTTGCCCAGGCTGGAGTGCAATGGTGCGATCTCGGCTCGCTGCAACCTCTACCTTCCTGGTTCAAGCCTTCCAAAGTGCTGGGATTACAGGAGTGAGCCACCGCGCCCATTTCATGGCAGGCGTACAAAAACTTTTGTATTTTTAGTAGCCACCACGTTGGCCAGGCTGGTCTCGAACTCCTGGCCTCAAGTAATCCTCCTGCCTTGGCCTCCCAAAGTGCTAGAATTAGGCAGGAGAATAGGACCTGGAGGCAGGGAACCTAAGGACTTCCGAAAACTAAATCAAATGGAAACATCTCAGCTATGACAGGAAATATCCTTTTCATTTACCTAGGCTGTACAGTGAGTAAATGATTTTGTAACTTTACTTCATCCTCTTCATTTACATAGGGTGTACGTCGAGTAATTAATGGAAACCTCTGGAGGGTATTTAAACCCCAGAAAATTCTGTAACGGGGCTCTTGATCCCCTATGCTCAGGCCTACTTTCAACCTCTGGAGTGTACTTTTGTTTTCGAGAAATCTCTGCTTTTGTTGCTTCATTCTGTCCTTGCTTTGTTTGTGCATTTTGTCCAATTCTTTGTTCAAGATGCCAAGAACCTGGACACCCTCAACCGGTAACAGGATTACAGGCCTGAGCCACCACGCCCGGCCTATGATATCTTTTATAATAGACTGGCAATGTGTTTGCCTGAGTTCTGTGAGCTGTCCTAGCAAAGTAGTCAAACCCAAGGAGAGGTTGCAGGAACCCTGCTTTCTAGCCAGTCAGAAGTACCAGTGGCCTAAGGATCGTGTCAGAGTTTTCATTCACTCATTCATTCATTTACTTATCATTCTTGTAAGTACATAGTAGGTGTATGCATTTCTGGAGTACATGAGATATTTTGGTACAGGCATGCAATGTGTGGCATCAGAATTGAACTGAATTATGGGACACCCCGATGGAGAACCCACTGAAGCATTGCTTAGTGGGATAAAAATCCCCACACATTTTGGTGGCCAAGGGTCTCAGAAGTCTTCTCTGTTGTTTGTGAGATTAAAGGCCAAAAAAAAAAAGGTTTTTCTTTTTCGTAGAAATGTGGTCTCCACCTGTTGTCCAGGCTGGTCTTGAATTCCTGGCCTCAAGCAATCCTCCCACCTCACATCACTGCACCCAGCCTGGTTTTTCTTTTTACACGTGACAACTGAGTGTAATATGTGATGCTGGACTGAATTCTGGACCAAGGTTTTAAAAAACTTATTATTTTGCTACAGGGGACATTAGTGAGATAACTGATGAAATTTAAATAAGGTATACCAATTATAGTACTGTATCAGTGTTAATTTCATGATTTTCATAACTGTATTGTGATTATGTAAGAGAATATCATTGTTTTTGCAAAGTTATTTAGTGGTAAAGTGGCATCGTGTCTGCAGTTTACTCAAATGTATAAACAGAGGGGCCAGGTTGGGTAGCCCATGCCTGTAATCCCAGCACTTTGGGAGGCCAAGGCAGCTGGACACTTGAGGTCAGAAGTATAAGACCAGCCTGACCAACATGATGAAACCTAATCTGTACTAAAAATACAAAAATTAGCTGGGTGCAGTGGTGCATGCCTGTAATCCCAGCTACTTGGGAGGCTGAAGCACAAGAATTATTTGAATCCCAGAGGCCAAAGTTGCAGTGAGCTGAGATTCCAGCTGAGGTGCGCAGACTGCTTGAACCCAGGAGGTTAAAGTTGCAGTAAGCGATGATCATGCCACTGCACTCCAGCCTGGGTGACAGAGCGAGACCCCATCTGTAAAAATAAATAAATAAATAAATTGGTATGATCACTCTGGAAAGCTGTTAGTATACTCAATTGAACACACACATACCCTAAGACCCAGCAATTTTACTACTAAATATGTGTCCTGCAGAAAAGACAGATGCACCAAAAGACATACACAGGAATATTATTCACATCAGCTCCAAACTGGATACAACCCCAAAATAGAATAGATAAGTAAAATGTGGCATATTTATACAACTGAACACTATGGGCAATAAAAATGAATGAACTGCAACTATATACAACCACGCGGATGAATTTCTCAAACGTAATGTTGAGCAAGACACAAAAGAACACACGCAGTATGAGTCCATTTACACATAGTTCAAAAACAGGCAAAATTCATTCTTAAAACATTTTTACCGCCGGGCGCGGTGGCTCAAGCCTGTAATCCCAGCACTTTGGGAGGCTGAGGTGGGCGGATCACAAGGTCAGGAGTTGGAGACCACGGTGAAACCCCGTCTCTACTAAACATACAAAAAATTAACCAGGCGCTGTGGCGGGCACCTGTAGTCCCAGCTAGTCCGGACGCTGAGGCAGGAGAATGGCGTGAACCCGGGAGACAGAGCTTGCAGTGAGCCGAGATCGCGCCACTGCACTCCAGCCTGGGGGACAGAGCGAGACTCCGTCTCAAAAAAAAAAACACAAAACATTTTTACTTTTTGATTGAATTATAACCAGAGAAAATGTACAAATCTTAAATGTATAGCATTATAGCATTTTGACATATGGAAAACATTCATAATGTTAAATACCTAGATTCAGATATGGACTATTTCATCCCCCAGTAGCTGTGTCCCCCTCCCAGATGATAACTCCAAACTTCAACTACTATTCTGATCTATTTGTACCTTGAATTAGATTTTCCATAGACTACTCTTTTTTTCCTTCTTTTTTTTAAAGACAGAGTCTGAACTCTATCATCCATTAAATAATAATGAGCATTGCCCCTTCCCGCTAACCCCTAGCAATCAGTTTCACTTTTTGTCTTTATGATTTTGTATTATTTATTTAGAAACAAGGTCTCGCTTCGTTGCCCAGGCTGGAGTGCAATGGCATGAACACAGCTTACTGCAGCCTCTAGTTCCTCGGTTCAAGTGAGTCTCCTGCCACAGCCTCCCGAGTAGCTGAGACTACAGACACATGCCACCATGACCAGCTAATTGTTTTAAATTTATGTTTTATAGGGATGGGGTCTCACTCTGTTGCCCCGGGTGGCCTCAAACTCCTGAGCTCAAGCAATCCTCCCACCTCAGCCTCCCAGTGTTGAGATTACAGGCATAAACCACCATGCCTGATTTTTTTAAAAAAAATCTTTTGTAGATATGGGTCTCCCTGTGTTGCCCAGGCTGGCCTTGAAATCCTGGGCTCAAGTAATCATCCTGCTTTGGCCTGATTACTATTTCTACTATTTCTTGACCTGACTGTTGTTTCCATAGATGTAGTCACCTTTTTATTATTTATTGATCTCTATATTTAGGATTTGTATACTTTTCTGTATATATGTTACACTCCAATAAATTTTTTCTCAAAAAAATCTAAAGATTTTATTACCTATTCCTCCTCAACTCAGTACAGTGACTGTAGAATTTTACCTAGGTATGTTCTAAGCATTAGCTTCTGTCATTTCTGTGACTACAGGCATATTTAATGATTTTATGATTATTATCATTTTATGAGTCTGCCTATTTAAACTAAAGACATATTAAAATAGGAAGGGGGATAACATTTGAAAAATTAGTATATTATAAAAGTCATTGTTTGTGAGGAGAGGTGATGAATACATGAATTGTTTTTTCTCTCTCAGCTTCTAGTTACTAAAGAACAATCTGAGATCTGAGAGACATTCTGAAGAGGTGGGGAAAGGGGCTTACCAATGAGCAATAAGAGCAACTTGTTTGGACACAGTGTCTACCTGGACACCATTTCCCAGTCAGTCCCATTTAGATTAAAATATGTCTCTGTCTGGGTGCAGTAGCTCATGCCTGTAATCCCAGCACTTTGGGCCAGGTGGGTGGATCACCTGAGGTCAGGAGTTCGAGATTAACCTGGCCAACATAGTGAAACCCCATCTCTACTAAACATACAAAAATTACTTGGGCATGGTGGTGTGCAACTGTAGTCCCAGCTATTTGGGTGGCTGAGGCAGGAGCATCACTTGAACCCTGGGGGATGGAGGTTGCAGTGAGCCAAGATGGCGCCACTGCACTCCAGCCTGGGTAACAGAGTAAGACTCCATCTCTAAATAAAATAAATAAATAAATAAATAAATAAAAGTATAGCTCCAAGTCTTGTCTTCAATGTTAAAGTCTGACACTAACATCCCAAGGCAGAATCTTGTTATTTTCAGTGGTATTCGTTGTCATGAATTCATTAGTTTAATGCTGGGACTATATATAATTCTTTTTTTATTTTTTATTTTGCAGAGCATAGTAGAGGTGTGAGACTATGTATAATTATATAATTATTTTGGCTGTTTTCTGAGAAAACTTACAGAGGAATGGATACCAATAATTTCTTTTTTTTAGACGGAGTCTCAATCTGTCACCCAGGCTGGAGTGCAGTGGTGTGATCTCGGCTCACTGCAACCTCTGCCTCCTGGGTTCAAGCGATTCTCCTGCCTCAGCCTCCTGAGTAGC
>NW_012105886.1:283578-285884 GCF_000951045.1 Mandrillus leucophaeus
TGGTGGCTCACACCTGTAATCCCAGCACTTTGGGAGGCCGAGGTGGGCAGATCACTTGAGGTCAGGAGTTTGAGACCAGCCTGGCCAACATGGTGAATCCCTGTCTCTACTAAAAGTACAAAAATTAGCCAGGCGTGGTGGTGTGCACCTTTAGTTGCAGCTACTCTGGAGGCTGAGGCAGGAGAATCGCTTGAACCTAGGAGGCGGAGTTTGCAGTGAGCCAAGATCGCTTTTCCAGCCTGGGCAACACACTGAGACTCTGCCTCAAAAAAAAAAAAGAAAAAGAAAAAAGAAATCATATTTAATGTATGCTCTAAGATATGAAATTTATATTCTCACGTTCAGTGACTAGATCCCTAGTTACTTAAGAGAGTCATTCTTTTTCTTCAAAACAGGGTCTGTCTCTTATCACCCAGGCTGGAGTGCAGTGGCTCAATCTCAGCTCACTGCAGCCTTGACCTCCCAGGCTAAAGAGATTCTCCCACCTCAGCCTCCTAAATGGCTGGGAATACAGGTGCACGTCACCACACCTGACTTTTTGGAGAGACAGGGTTTTGCCATGTTGCCTAGGTTGGTCTTGAACTCCTGGGCTCAAGCAATCCTCCCGCCTGGACCTTCCAAAGTATTGGGATTATAGGTGTGACCCATTGCACATGACCCTGGAAGTCATTCTTGACTCCTCCTGTTACCAGAAAGGGGTCCCAATCTAGACCCCAGATTTCCAGAGAAGGTTCTTGATTCTTGGGCAAGAAAGAACTGGGGTGAGTCCACAGTGCAAAATGGAAGCAAGTTTATTAGAGAAGTAAATAAACAAAAGAATGGCACTCCATAGGCAGAGGAGCCCCGAGGCCTGCTTGTAGACTATTTTTATGGTTATTTCTTGATCACATGCTAAACAAGGGGTGGATTATTCATGAGTGTTCAAGGAGTGGGTGGGTAATTCCTGGAACTGAGGGTTCCTCCCCTTTTAGATCATATAGACTAACTTCCTGATGTTGCCAAGGCATTTGCAAACTGTCATGGCGCTGGTGGGAGTCTTTTAGCATGCTAATGCCTTATAATTATAATTAAATATAATGAGCAGTGAGGACCACCAGGGGTCACTTTCATCACCATCTTGGCTTTGGTGGGATTTGGCTGGCTTCTTTACTGCATCCTTTTATCAGCAAGGTCTTTGTGACCTGTGTCTTATGCTGACCTCTTATCTCATCCTGTGACTGTGAACCACCTGGGAATGCAGTCCAGCAGGTCTCAACCTTATTTATTTATTTTTTTTCAAGACGAAGTCTTGCTCTGTCACCTAGGCTGGAGTGCAATGGTGCAATCTCGGCTCACTGCAACCTCTGCCTCCCGGGTTCAAGGGATTCTCCTGCCTCAGCCTCCCGAGTAGTTGGGATTACAGCTGCCCACCACCACGCCCGGTTGATTTTTGTATTTTTAGCAGAGATGGAGTTTTGCCATTTTGGTCAGGCTGGTCTCAAACTCCTGGCCTCAGCTGCCTGCCTTGGCCTTGCACAGTGCTGGGATTACAGGCATGAGCCACCGTGCCAGGCCAACTCAGCCTTATTTTACCTAGACACAATTCAAGATGGAGTTGCTCTGGTTCAAATGTCTCTGACACTGCCTGTCTCAAGTTCAAACTTTTAAGCTCTGCTCTTACTTTTTTCTTTTTCCTTTTTTTGGAAATAATTTCAAGCTTATAAGACAAGTTGCAAGAGTAGTGAAAAGAATAGTTTTTCCTCAAACCATTAACTTTAACTTTTTTTTTTTGGGGGGACAGAGTCTTGCTGTGTCACCCAGGCTGGAGTGCAGTGGCAGGATCTCAGCTCACTGCAGCCTCCACCTCCTGGGACAAGTGATTGTCCTATCTCAGCCTCCCAAGTAGCTGGGATTACAGATGTGTACTACCATGCCTAGATAATTTTTTATATTTCTAGTAGAGACAGGGTTTCACCATGTTGGCCTGGCTGGTCTCAAACTCCTGGCCTCAAGTAATCCACCCACCTCAGCCTCTCAAAGTGCTTGGATTACAGGCATGAGCCACTGCGCTGGGCCTAATTTTTTCTTTTTCATTTCTTTATTTTATTTTATTTTTTAAGACAGGGTCTCACTCTTACTGCCCAGGATGGAGTGCAGTGGTGCAATCATAGCTCACTGTAGACTCAACCTTCAGGGCTCAAAGCAATTCTCCCACCTCAGGCTACCACATAGCCGAGACTACAGGCACGGGCCATGACCCCCAGCTAATTTTTGTATTTTTTGTAGAGACGGGGTTTTGCCATGATGCCCAGGCCGGTCTCGAACTC
>NW_012105886.1:291019-295137 GCF_000951045.1 Mandrillus leucophaeus
AATTTTTCCATCATGCTTTTGATGTTAAGTGTAAGAATCCCTTGTCTAGCCTGAGATTCCAAAGACTTTCTCTTATTTTTTTCTAAAAGTTTTATAGTTTTACATTTTATGTTTAAGTCTATGATTTATTTTTGTTAAATTTTGTAGAAGGTATGAAGTTTAGGTTGAAGTTCATTTTTTTTGCCTATGCATGTTCAATGCTCCAGCATCATTTGTTAAAAAGGCTATCCTTCCTCCATTGAATTGCTTTCATACCATTGTCAAAAATCAATTTGCCACATTTGTGTGGGTCTATTTCTGGGTTCTCTATTCCTTCACCAATATCACTCATTTGATTACTGCAACTAAATAGTAAGACTTAATATTTGGTAGAGTGATTCTTTTCTGTTTTTTCTTTTTCAAGATTGTTTGAGCTATTCTAGGACCTGTGCCTTTCCATATAAATGTTAGAATAAGCTTGTCTATGTCTGCAAGAAACCTTTTTAGGATTCTTATAGGAATTGCATAAAACCTGTAGATAAATTTTGGAGGGAATTAACATCTTTGTTATTTTGAGTCTTCCAATCCATGAACATGGTATGTCTCTCCATTTATTTAGGTCTTTCAGAATTTCTTTCATCAGCATTTTGTAATCTGTAGGATACAAATCCTGTACTGTTTTATTTTATCTATGTATATACTTTTTTGGGATAGAGTCTCACTCTGTTGCCCAGGCTGGAGTTCAGTGGCACGATCTTGGCTCACGGCAGCTACTCTGCTTCCTGGGTTCAAGTGATTCTTCTGCTTCAGCCACCCAAGTAGCTGGGAATACGGCATGTGCCACAACTCCCAGCTTATTTTTAGTAGAGATGGAGTTTTACCATGGCCAGACTGGTCTTGAACTCATGATCTCAAGTGATCCACACGTCTTGGCCTCCAAAAGAGCTGAGATTACAGGCATGAGCCACTGAGCCCAGCCCTGTACATGTTTTATAAGTTTATACCTAAGTATTTAATTTTCTTTGGAGTGATTGTACATAGTATTGTGTTTTTAATTTCAGTTTCCACATGTTCATTATTAACATATAGAAATGCAATTGATTTTTCTGTGTTGGTTTTGTGTCTGTGACCTTGCTGTACCCATTTATTGGTTCTAGGAATTTCTTTGGCAGATTCCTTGGAATTTTCTAGATAGACAATCATATCATCTGCAAATTGGGACAGTTTTATCTCCTTCCTTCCTTCCCTCTTCTTTTTCTCTTTTCTTTCCCTTTCTTTCTTTCTTTCTTTCTTTCTTTCTTTCTTTCTTTCTTTCTTTCTTTCTTTCTTTCTCTCTTTCTCTCTTTCTCTCTTTCTCTCTTTCTCTCTTTCTCTCTCTCTTTCTCTCTTTCTCTCTTTCTCTCTTTCTCTCTTTCTTTTTTTTTCTTTCTTTCTCTCCTTCTTTCTTTCTCTCTCTCTCTCTTTCTTTCTCTCTCTTTTCTTTTTTTTCTTATTAAACTTTCAGTACTATGTTGAATGAGAGTCGTGAGAAGACATCCTATTTTAGTGGGAAAACATTCAGTCTTTCACCATTAAAAGTATGATGTTAGCTGTAAGTTTTTTTTTGTAAGCCTACATTCATTTTGGAAACAAATCTACCATGTTGGCTTTTGTTTAATCCATGTTCTGGAAAGGCCTCTATGATTTCCAGTTTATATACTGTTCCTTTCGTAAGAGCAGGTACTTACCACAAATTCTGCCCTTAGGTCATACACATCCCTTCTGAACTACCCCTCCCATATGATATAAAAGCCCTCAGTCAGCCAGGCGTGATGGCTCACCCTGTAATCTTAGCACTTTGGGAGGCCAAGGCTGGCAGATCACCTGAGGTCAGGGGTTTGAGACCAGCCTGGCCAAAATGGTGAAACCCCGTTTCTACTAAAAATCCAAAAATTGCCAGGTGTGGTGGTTCACGTCTGTAATCCCAGCACTTTGGGAGGCCGAGGCAGGTGGATCACCTGAGGTCGGGAGTTTGAGACCAGCTTGACCAATGTGGAGAAACCCCATCTCTACTAAAAATACAAAAAATTAGCTGGGTGTGGTGGCGCATGCCTGTAATCCCAGCTACTCAGAAGGCTGAGGCAGGAGAATCGCTTGAACCCGGCAGGCGGAGGTTGCGGTGAGCCGAGATCACCCCATTGCACTTCAGCCTGGGCAACAAGAGCGAACTTCGTCTCAAAAAAAAAAGAAAAGAAAAAGAAAAAAAGAAAATTAGCCAGGTGTGGTGGCGCATGCCTATGATCCCAGCTACTCAGGAGGCTGAGGCAGGAGAATTGCTTGAACCTGGGAGGCAGAACTTGCAGTGAGCTGAGATTGTGCCACTGCACTCCAGCCTGGGTGACAGAGTGAGACTCCGTCTCAGGAAAAAAAAAAAAAAGAAAAATGCCCTGAGTCTTGTGAGTAAGGGTGCAGCATCCAACATCTTGTCATCGCTGCTACCCGAGACGCAGACATAACTTCTGTGAGTAAGTCTCTATTAATGTTTTTTTCTAAGAAGCTGGATTTATCCACCTCTTCAGCCTCTCAGCTTCCTCAGACTTTGGGGCAGATTTACATAGATCTGTGGGCCATGGAACAATGCTCTTTCTCAAGTTGGGAAATTCCTTTCATTCCTGGTGTGCTGAGACTTTTTAATTTTATTTTATCTTATTTTATTTTGAGACAGGGTCTTTTTACTCTGTCACCCAGGCTGGAGTGCAGTGGTGTGATCATAGCTCACTGAACCTTCAATTTCCTAGGCTCAAGCAGTCCTCCTGCCTTAGCCTCTGGGGTAGCTGGAACATTTTGCTAAATCTTTTTTTCAATTGATATGGTTATGTGATTTTTCTTTAGCTTATTGATGTGGTGGATTATACTGATTATTTTTTGAAATATTGAACCAGCCTTGCATATATAGAATAAATCCTACTTGGTTATGGTTATTTATACCATAAACAAACCATTACCATTTTCATACATTGATTAGATTTGCTAACATTTTGTTGAGGCTTTTTGTGCCTAAGTGATCTGTTATAATATATTGGTCTTTAATTTTTTTCTTTTGCCGTCTTGGTACTTTGGCTCAAGCCTGTAATCCCAGCACTTTGGGAGGCTGAAGTGAGCGGATCATTTGAGGTCAGGAGTTCCTGACCAGCCTGGCCAACGTGGTGCAACCCCGTCTCTAGTACAACCACAAATATCAGCTGGGAGTGGTGTCGGGTGCCTGTAGTCGCAGCTACTTGGGAGGCTGAGGCAGGAGAATTGCTTGAATCCTGGAATGGGAATTTGCAGTGAGCTGAGATCATACTGCTGCATTCCAGCCTGGGCTATGGAGCAAGACTCCATCTCAAATGAACAAATAAAAAACACAGAAAGAACATTTACTCCAAATTACATTGAAGAATATTCACCATTTTGGAAAACAAATATTTGAATACTAATAATGAGACCAAATCACACGTCTACTTTATATAATTGTTCCTGTTACATGATTAGATAGTAAGCCACGGCTGGGTTGAGGTGGTTCACGCCTGTAATCCCAGCACTTTTGGGAGGCCGAGGCAGGTGGATCACTTGAAGTCACGAGTTCGAGACCAGCCTGGCCAACATGGAGAAACCCCTTCTCCACTAAAAATACAAAAAATTAGCCTGTGTGGTGGCTCACGCCTGTAATCCCAGCTGCTCGGAAGGCTGAGGCAGGAGAATCGGCTGAACCCGGGAGACGGAGGCTGCAGTGAGCCAAGGTCGTGCCACTGCACTTTAGCCTGGGCGACAGAGTGAGAATCTGTCTCAAAAAAAGGAAAAAAAAAAAAAAAGATAGTAAGCTACTCTTTCATAGAATTACCCAGGTTCAGGGACATCAGAAATGATGTTTATAGCAAGTTCTTGGTCAAAACCAGTCAATTGGCTGATTCTGGCTTAACTCATTTTAGTATATGCCTAATGTATTTGTTTATTATGTAATATAAAATAATATACTGTAGTAATACCCTAATGCAGTAATATATTATGTTTCTGCAGTAGGGTATTATTAATATATTATCTTAGTCTGTTTTATGTTGCTTATAACAGAACACCTGAAGGTGGGTAATTTATAAAGAAAGTGATTTTTTTTTTTTTTT
>NW_012105886.1:295722-297431 GCF_000951045.1 Mandrillus leucophaeus
AGAAGCTGTAACATTTTCTTCCTGTATTCCAGTGAACTTTCTTCTGTACATGGGGTGTGTGTACCCCTCCTTATAGACCACTGACCTATAACACAGAGTTCAAAGTCCTTCCCCTGTTATAAACAGAGTCCTTGCCTTTCACCTCTCCCTGCCTTGAACCTTATACTCCCACAACATTGATTTTTTTTTTTTTTTGAGTTGGAGTCTCACTCTGTTGCCTAGGCTGGAGTTCAGTGGTGTGATCTCGGCTCACTGCAACCTCTGCCTCCTGGGTTCAAGTGATTCTTGTGTCTCAGCCTCCTGAGGAGCTGAGATTATAGGTGCGCACCACTACACCTGGCTAATTTTTGTATTTTTAGTGGAGATGGAGTGTCGCCATGTTGGCCAGGCTGGTCTCGAACTCCTGACCTCAAGTAATCCTCCCACTTCGGCCTCCCAAAGTGCTGGGATTACAGGCGTGAGCCACCATGCCAAGCCTGAATTTATTTATTTATTTATTTGTTTATTATTTATTTTTATTTTTTGAGAAATCTCTCGTTCTGTCGCCCAGACTGGAGTTCAGTGGCACGATCTTGGCTTACTGCAACCTCTGCCTCCTGGATTCAAGCAATTCTCCCTGCCTCATTCTCCCGAGTAGCTGGGATTACAGGTATGTGCCATCATGCCTGGCTAATTTTTGTACTTTTTAGTAGAGGTGGGGTTTCACCATGTTGGCCAGGCTGCTGTCGAACTCCTGGCCTCAAGTGATCCACCTGCCTTGGCCTCCCAAAGTGCTGGGAATACAGGTGTGAGCCACCGCTCCCGGCTCTGAATTTATTTTATTTTATTATTTATTTATTTTTGAGACGGAGTTTCACTCTTGTTGCCCAGGCTGGAGTGCAGTGGCGCGATCTCAGCTCACTGCAACAACCTCTCCCTCCCAGGTTCAAGCCGTTCTCCTGCCTCAGCCTCCGGAGTAGCTGAGATTACAGGCATGTGCCGCCACGCCCCACTAATTTTGTATTTTTAGTAGAGATGGGGTTTCTCCATGTTGGTCAGGCTGGTCTCAAACTCCCGACCTCAGGTGATCCGCCCATCTCAGCCTCCCTAAGTGTTGGGATTACAGGTGTGAGTCACCGCACCTGGCCTGAATTTATTTTTTTTAAAATATTTTTATTATTTGTTTGCTTTGGAATGCTTCACGAATTTACATGTCATCTTAGTGTAGGGGCCATGCTAATTTTCTCTGTATTGTTCCAATTTTAAGTCTCCTACACGTTGTGCTATTTCTTGCCTCTGTGACTTTGCTCGGGCTGTTCCCTGCGCTAGCATGTCATTTCCTTTCAAGTCTGGCTAACTTGATTCATTGTTTTGTCTCATCTCAAACACATCACACTCTCTGGGAAGTTCCCTGACATTTCTTTTTTTTCTCCCTTGAGGTTAGGTTAGGTGTCCCTCCTCTTGGTTCCTAAGTTTCCAGTGTGTCATTCTATTCTTATGCCTATTAATTGTATTTAATTTAATTAATTAATTAATTTATTTATTTTGAGACAGAGTTTCACTCTTGTTGCCCAGGCTGGAGTGCAATGGCACGATCTCGGCTCACCGCAACCTCTGCCTCCCGGGTTCAAGTGATTCTCCTGCCTCAGTCTCCCAAGTAGCTGGGATTACAGGCATGTGCCACCATGCCCAGCTTATTTTTAGTAGAGACAGGGTTTCTCCATGTGGGT
>NW_012105886.1:302991-304895 GCF_000951045.1 Mandrillus leucophaeus
GAACCCAGGAGGTGGAGGTTGCAGTGAGCCGAGATTGTGCCACTGTACTCCAGCCTGGGCAACAAAGCAAGACACTGTCTCAAAAAATAAATAAATAAATAAATAAATAACAAATACATACAAATAAATACATAAGAGAGACAAAGTGGTGGAGTTTAACTGGTATATGACCTTCTATATGACCTTCCTCTAGGAATGGTAGACTGGTAAGGGAAGTATGTTAGCGGTGGAAAGCGTCCGAGTCACACAGCACGAAAATATGTTACCAGTGGCAAATCCGTACAGGTCTGCAGCAACCTCAGTTCTTGCTCCTTAGAAGAAAGAATGTAACTGAAGGGTAAGAAGCAGAAGGAGAGACAGACAAGTTTTAGAGCAGGAGTGAAAGTTTATTAAAAAGCTTTAGAGCAGGAAGGAAAGGAAGAAAAGTACACTTGGAAGAGGGCAGACAACTTGAAAGGCAAGTGTGTGGTTTGACCTGTTGACTTGGGGTTTTATATGCTGGCAGACTTCTGGGGGCTTGCATCCCTTCTCCCCTGATTCTTCCCTTGGGGTGGGCTGTGCTTATGTGCAGTGGCCTGCTAGCACTTGGGAGGTGAGCACGCACGGTGTATTTTCTGGAGTCGTGCCCATGCTCACTTGAGGTGTCCTTCCCTTACCAGTCAAATGTCCCTAGAGGGTGGCCACGTATGTTAAACTCCGTCATTTTGCCTCTTAATGCTTGTGCTTGAGCCCACTTGCCCAGCTCCTAAGATCTTATCGGGAAGCTGCTGATCACCAGTTTCAGGTGTTTTTATCTATTGGAAGACTGCCTGTCCCTGGTACTGGCTGTGAACAATTTTAGAGAGACTGTTTAACAACCACCTGACCATCACCTGATGGTTGCCTGACATTCCCGGTGTGTGTGTGTGTCTGTGTGGGGGGCTCTCTCACCCTGCTCATGTCTGACTCACTGTCTACTCTAACAAAAGTATCTATGAAAACCCCTAAAATCCACTCCCAGCCCCCTGTCCACTTAGCCTTGAGGTTTCACATATGAAACCTTTAAATAAGTGACTTATCATACAGTGATGGAAAATGCTAAAGTCTTTTCTTTATTCCTTTACGTCTGACAGGATTGCTCTCTTTCAGCCATTAAACCATTACTGTCTGGCTGAAGTGGTGGAGAATTCCATAATGAAGATGATTAGCAAAATATCATGTCACAAACTCAAATGCCTCAGGAGGCCAGGCAGGTGATGGAAATCAGAGCAAATGATACATGGATGGATGCAGTTGCAGGCCAGTGGGTGATCTCCGGCTCACTTTCTTTCCGATACCCCTTGATATGGTTTGGCTGTGTCTCCACCCACATCTCATTTTGAATTGTAGTTCCCCCAATCTCCGTGAGTCGTGGGAGGGACCCATTGGGAGGTAATTGAATCATGGGGTGGTTTCTCCCATCCTGTTCTTGCCATAGTGAGTTAGTTCTCACAAAATCTGGTGTTTTCATAAGGGGCTTCTCCCTTTGCTGGGCATTTGTTTTCTCTCCTGCCGCCGTGGGAAGAAAGACATATTTGCTTCCCCTTCCACCATAATTGTAAGTTTCCTGAGGCCTTGCCAGCCATGCTGAACTGTGAGTCAGTTATCATTATTTCTTTCTTTTTGAAACAGAGTCTTGCTCTGTCACCCAGGCTGGAGTGCAGTGGCGCCATCTCGGCTCACTGCAACTCCCCCTCCCCAGTTCAAGTGATTCTCCTGCCTCAGCCTCCCGAGTAGCTGGGATTACAGGCATGCGCCACCACACCCGGCTAATTTTTGTATTTTTTAGTAGAGACGGAGTTTCACCATGTTGGCCAGGCTGGTCTCAAACTCCTGACCTTGTGATCGCCCACCTCGGCCTCCCAAAGTACTGGGATTACAGGTGT
>NW_012105886.1:307025-308352 GCF_000951045.1 Mandrillus leucophaeus
GGATTACAGACTTGAGCCACCGCACCCAGCCATCCCTAAAGTCTTATTTCAGCATTAACTCAAAAGTCCACAGTACAAAATCTCATCTGACACAAGGCAAGTCCCTTCCACCTATGAGGCTGTAAAATCAAAAGCAAGTTAGTTACTTCCTAGATACAATGGGGGTACATGAATTGGGTAAGTATAGCCATTCTGAATGGAATAAATTAGCCAAAACAGAGGCGCTACAGGCCCATGCAAGACTGAAATCCAGCAGGGCAGGCAAATCTTTTTTTTTTTTTTTTTAAGAACAGTACAGGTTTTATTTATAGGGCTCGAATTTTACAGTTTTCTTACTGCATCATCAATGTCAGAAATCTGTTCCTTCAGCTGGCTCCATTGTTCTGGATTTAAAGAAATACCTTTTCTCCCTGGTTTCATTTCACCTTCAGGATCCATCCAGTATTCTCTAGTATCAATTAGCACTTTGCCTTTAAAATCTGGAACGCTAACGTACCTCATTTTCCCAATCTGAAACATGTTATCATCTCTGCTGCTGCTACTCTGTTTAGAAGATGACAGAGCTCTCGAAGTTTCACCTGTCTTTTGCTTTTTTACAGGTTTTTCTGGAGCAACTTGCTTTTTCCTCTTTAACTTTTTGTCAACTTCACTGTCAGAATCATTGCCAGAAGAGCTTGAAGAAACAAGTTCCTTTGATTTAGGCATCGCTTCGCTCGGCTCTAGCAGTCGAACACCCTCTTGCTCATTCGCTCGCGACTGGCAGGCAAATCTTAAAATTCCAAAATGATCTCCTTTGACTCCATGTCTCCTATCCAGGTCACACTGATGCAAGAGGTGGGCTCCCACGGCCTTGGACAGCTCCGCCCCTGTGGCTTTGCAGGTATAGCCCCTTTCCTGGCTGCTTTCACGGGCTGGCATTGTCTGCGGCTTTCCCAGGTGCACGGTGCAAGCCGTTAGTGGATCTACCATTCTGGGGTCTGAAGGATGGTGGCTCTCTTCTCACAGCTCCACTAGGTGGTGCCCCCAGTAGGGACTCTGTGTGGGGGCTCTGACCCCACATTTCTCTTTAGCACTACCCCAGCAGAGGTTCTCCATGAGGGCCCTGCCCCTGCAGCAAACTTCTGCCTAAGCACCCAGGCGTTCTTATACATCCTCTGACATCTAGGCAAAGGTTAAAAAAAAAAAAAGGCCAGGTGTGGTGGCTCACGCCTGTAATCCCAGCACTTTGGGAGGCCAAGGCGGGTGGATTACCTGAGGTCGGGAGTTTGAGACCAGCCTGACCAACATGGAGAAACCCCATCTCTACTAAAAATATAAAATTAGCCGG
>NW_012105886.1:309627-312657 GCF_000951045.1 Mandrillus leucophaeus
AGGTGATCTGCCCGCCTTGGCTTCCCAAAGTGCTGGGATTACAGGTGTGAGCCACTATGTCTAGCCAATTTTGGGATATCTTTTCAGCAATGCCCCATTCCTGGTACCAATTTATTGTATTTGTCTGTTTTCATGCCACTGATAAAGGTATACCTGAGACTGGGAAATTTACAAAAGAAAGAGGTTTAATGGCCTTACAGTTCTGTATGTCTGGTGAGGCCTCACAATCATGGTGGAAGGCAAGGAGGAGCAAGTCCACATCTTACATGGATGGCAGCAGGCAAAGAGAGAGTTTGTGCAGGGAAACTCCCATTTTTGAAACCATCAGATCTCATGAGAGTTATTCACTATCAGGAGAACAGCACTGGAAAGACCCACCCCCATGGTTCAATTATGTCCCACTGGGTCCCTCCCACAACGTGGTAATTATGGGAGCTACGAGATGACCTCAAGTGATCTGACCACCTTGGCCTCCCGAAGTGCTGGGATTACAGGCGGGAGCCACTGCACCTGGCCTATTTGTTAATTTTTGAAATTTATTTAAATCTAATCTGATTTTAAAAATGATTTGAGGTATCTAGAATGTTTCATCTTTGAAATAGATTACATATTATATCATTAAGGAAATAGTAAATCTGGAAAGTAATAACACTTACCTTTAAGGGGCTGGATACGAGTATATCCCTATATGGCCACAATCATGGCTGCAATAACCCCATGGGGCAGGAAGTCATTTCAGCTCTGCTTCCATTAGTCTGAACATCAGCCTGGGGCTCTTGGAGCCTGTGGGTTTCCAGGTGCTACAGGTGCACCCTGCATTCCAGGCAAATTCCCTTAAAACAGACAAATGGTGGGAGATGTGGGCTCTCTGGAAGGTTCTCCCTCCATGGGCTCCCTAAATGCACCACATGCAGTTCCTCTGTCTTGGACAATTTCCAAGTGTTCTATCTTAACTATGGCCATCCAATCACATCCAAGATACATCAACATAAGACCACCATTAATTGAAAACCTCTAGCACTGTGCTGAATAAGAATAGTGAGAAAGGACATCTTGCTTTGTTCTTGCTCTTAGGGGGAAAGCATTCATTCTTTCACCATGAAGAATAATGCGACTATAGGTCTGCAGATGCTCATTATAAAGTTGGGAAAATCTTCCTTTATTCCTATTTTTATCATAAATGAATGTTTAATTTTGTCTAATGATTTTTCTGCATCAATTAATTTGATCGTATAATGTTTCTTCTTTAGCTTATTGATATGGTGGATTATACTGTGTCCAAAATGTTGAACCAGCCTTGCTTACCTGAAATAAATCCCACTTGATGATAGTGTATATACTTTTTTTATACATTGCTGGAATAGGTTTGTTAATGTTTTGTTGAGAATTTTCACATCGAAGTTCATGAGAGATAATGGTCTGTAGTTTTCTTTTTCATACTACCTTTGTCTAGTTTTTGTATCAGGATAACACTAACTCCATAAAATGAATTAGGAAACGTTTTCTTCTATTTTATAGAAGAGATTATGTAGGGCCAGGCATGGTGGCTCATGCCTGTAATTCCAACACTTTGGGAGGCCAAGGCAGGCAGATCACTTGAAGTCAGGAGTTTGAGACCAGCCTGGCCAACATGGGGAAACCCTGTCTCTACTAAAAATACAAAAATTAGCCACAAATGGTGGCGGGTGCCTGTAATCTCAGCTATTTGGGAGACTGAGGCAGGAAAATTGCTTGAGCCCAGGAAGTGGAGCTTGCAGTGAGCCAAGATGGCGCCACTGCACTCTAGCCTGGGCAACAGAGCGAGATTCCATCTGAAAAACAAAAAAGAAGAAAAGTGTATTATTGATATACTTTTATTGATATACTTTTGGATTGATTCCATTGTGGTTGAAATGGAATCAATGAACACACTGTATGATTTCAATTCTTTTAAATTTGTTGAGGTTTGTTTTATGGCACATTTATGGTATATCTTGATATATGTTCTATGGACACCTAAATAGAATGTGTATTCTGCTGTTGTTGAGTGGAGTGTTCTATATATGTCGACAGCTCCTGTTGGTTAATGATAGTGTTGCATTCCTCTCTACCCTTCCTTATTTTCTGTCTAATATTCTCTCTATCAGTTTTTCTTCACATATTTTGCAGTTCTGTTGGTTGCTGTGTACACATTTAGAATGGGTATGTCACCTAGAATTGCCCCCCCCAACCTTTTTTTTTGAAGATGGAGTTTCACTCTTGTTGCCCAGGCTGGAGATTCCGTCTCAAAAAAACAAAAACAAAAACAAAACAATCTTATGTTCATTTCTGTAAATTTGACGTCTTTTAAAGCATAATGACTTTTCTGATGAGATTGGTGGGGATATTAAAAAGTGTGGTTAAAAAATGTATAATGAAATGTGTGAACATTCAAAAGGTCTACATAATTCAGTGAACCAATATTTCCCAAGTGACCAATGAATGATGTTCAAAGTTATGCCTGGACAAATGATCCAAAGTGCAAAATAGACTGATTTTTTGTTTGCTTGTTTGCTTGTTTGCTTGTTTTTTGTATTTTTAGTAGAGATGGGGTTTCATCATGTTGGCCAGGCTGGTCTCAAACTCCTGACCTCAAGTGATCCACCTGCCTTGGCCTCCCAGAGTGCTGGGATTATAGGCGTGAGCCACTGTGCCTGGCCTAGACTCATGAATTTTAATGTAATAGAGTATGGAATGTTTACTTATGTGGTTTCAGATTCCACATTGCAAGTAACCTTTAAGAAATCATCCCTTGTTGGCTGGGCGCGGTGGCTCATGCCTGTAATCCCAGCACTTTGGGAGGCTGAGGCGGGTGGATCACAAGGTCAGGAGATAGAGACCATCCTGGCTAACATGGTGAAACCCTGTCTCCACTAAAAATAGAAAAATTAGCTGGGCATGGTGGTGCATGCCTGTATTCCCAGCTACTTGGGAGGCTGAGGCAGGAGAATCACTTAAACCCAGGAGGTGGAGGTTGCAGTGAGCCAAGGTTGCAACACTGTACTATAGCCT
>NW_012105886.1:313762-325210 GCF_000951045.1 Mandrillus leucophaeus
CTACAGGCGCCCGCCACCTTGCCCGGCTAGTTTTTTGTATTTTTTAGTAGAGATGGGGTTTCACCGTGTTAGCCAGGATGGTCTCGATTTCCTGACCTCATGATCCGCCCGTCTCGGCCCCCCAAAGTGCTGGGATTACAGGCTTGAGCCACCGCGCCCGGCCTTTTTTTTTGTATTTTTATTAGAGACAGGGTTTCACCATGTTGGCCAGGCTGGTCTGGAACTCCTGACCTTGTGATCCCACCGCCTCAGCTTCTCAAAGTGCTGAGATTACAAATGTCAGCCACCGTGCCTGGCCGCACTTCAAGTTTTAATAAAAGCTTAATAAGATTATTTTATTCCTGCATCTTCTATTGTTTCTTTCTTGTATTTGCCATTTTCCTTTCCTACTTGGCGAGATGTGATTTTCCATTCAAGGATCTTTTTGTGGTCTTCGTCCAGTTTCAGCCTAGTGATAACCACCTTGCTGGGTGAATGCCCACAGGGACACCTGTGCTGTTAGCCTTTTCCCACTGCACCCATTCAATGTAGATGACATATTTCTTCCTGTAAACCTGGATTATTTGGCCAATTTGCTGACCCTTATAGTGTCCTCGCACAACCTGAACTTCATCATCCTTTTGGATGGTCTTGGACTGAATATTGTACTTTTGTCTCAGCTCTTTGGAAAGAGGGGAAGACATAATCTTTCTGCGAGTGTGGGAAGGTGCATTGAAATGCCTTTTGCAATTCTTGCTTTGATCAGAAGTCACGAAGGGATTGAACTTCATTTTGGACGCTCCACCTTTGGTGATGGCTGCAAAGGTTTAAAAAATCTTATTTATGGGAAGGTATAGTGGGTTGAATGGTGGCCCCCCAAAAAGTATGTCTACATCCCAACCCCCAGAACCTGTAAATGTGAGCTTATTTGGAAAAGGATCTTTGTAGATGTGATTAAGGTTCTCAAGAGGAGATCATTCTGGATTATCTGGATTACCTAGAGGAAGAGAAAATCGAGATTTGAGACAGGTACAGAGAAAGACCATGGGAAGGTGGAGGCAGAGATTGAAGTTGTCCAACCAAGGAATGCCTGGAGCCACCGGAAGCTGGAAGCAGCAGGGAAGGATTCTTCCTGGAGCCTTCAGAGGGAGCACAGCCCCACCTATCCCTTCACTTCGGACTTCTAGAGTTTAGGACTGAGAGAGGCTATATTCTGTTTGAATCCGTCAGGTCTGTGGTACTCCACCACAGCAGCTGCAGGAAAGGAGAAGAGAAGGGCTCAGTGGAGCCACGCTGTAGCTGTCAGCAGTGACTCAGATTGACTGGAAAAGGAGGATGTTTGGTCATTTCAGACAAGTTTCTGGTTCTGTTTTTGTTTTGGTTCATCACAGTCACAGGGTGGCCTTGTCTGATGTGGATGTTCTGTGACATTATGTTCAGCAGGAGACTACGAAGGCCAGCTATGTGCCAGGCCAGCTCCTGGAAGAACCAAGGCCTGGTTGGGCATCGGGGGCTACTTTTCTTTCTCTCATATGTGAGACTGGGTGTTCTTTATGGACTTCAACCAAAACAACACATCCCAACAGACGGAATCCAGCTCTTTTCTATTCAGCCAGATGTTAAAAAGATTTGCCAAAATGTGAAACAATGCCATTTTCTCCTCCTCCCCCCCTTTTTTTTAAAAGGGCATTTTTTTCCCACAAAAATGTTATTTATGAGAACGTGCAATGGGTTTTTAATTATTGTTATTTTATTTTATATTTTTTATTTTTTGTAGAGACAGCATCTTGCTATGTTCCCAGGCTGGTCTTGAACTTCTGGCTTCAAATGATCCTCCCAAAGTGTTGGGATTATAGACATGAGCCATCTGGCCTATTGTTATTTTAAAATTTATTTAATATGTTCATAGATAAAACATCTTTCAATTTTAATTTCTAATATAATAAATCTTGGTAAATATAACCCGAATAAACACAGCTCATTGAGTCCTCAGTAATTTTAAGTGTGTAAATACAACTTATAAATATAATATTTGTTAAGGGGTTCAGAGACCAGAAATTTTGAGTACTACTTACCTAGTTCATTGTCAATCTTTGTAAATGCGTGTGTGCTTGTCTACTTATTGGAGATGGTATTCTATATTTGTCCACTAGATCGAGCTTGCTAAGTGTGTTCTCATCATTTATGTCTTTTTTTTTTTTTTGAAACGGAGTCTTGCTCTATTGCCCAGGCTCACTGCAGCCTTCACCTCCTGGGTTCAAGTGACTCTCCTGCCTCAGCCTTCCGAGTAGCTGGGATTACAGGTGCATGCTACCATGTCTGGCTAATTTTTGAATTTTCAGTAGTGATGGGGTTTTGCCACGTTGGCCAGGCTGGTCTCGAACTCCTGGCCTCAAGTGATCTGCCCACTTTGGCCTCCCAAAGTTTTGGAATTACAGGTGTGGGCCACCGTGCCTTTACATGTTTTAAATACATTTGATTAAGCCAGATTGTGTGGCTTACTCCCTGTGTAACCTAGGGCGATTTACTAATTCCCTCACGACCTTGTTTTTCTCATTCATCATCTACTGATAATAACAGTGCTCTTTCATGAAGTAACTATCAATAAATATTTGCTATTGTTATCTTCACTAGCAGTGTTTAGTGTAGGAGCAACAAAAAGGAACAATCCAACAACGGCTGGATTTATACAGTTGGGGTTTTGACACTGGGTAATGGGGAAGAAAGATAAGTGGATAAGGATATTAAGGAGGACAGAAAAATAGTAGTGGGAGTGTAGGTTGGATAGGAAAAGAAGTGGAAGGCTGAGCTGTGAGGAGCAAATGTAGTGGAAGCTTAGTGAGAGGCAGGAGATAGTATGGGGAGTGGGGACTGAGTAAACTGGAGACACAATTACTAGGGCCCATGTGAAGGCCAATGTGAGATCCCAGGTGTGGGCTCAATGAAGGAGTGAGGGGAATGGACAAGAACACTGTCTGCACAGAACAGGGTAGTACTGGATCGACATGAGAACCCAAAGTCTTCTATGTTGGCTTGACCAGTAGATAAACAAGGGGCGGTGGAGCAGCAGAATGACACAAATCTCCCAGCAGAAGTGATGCCTTGAGAGCAGTGCTGGCAGCTGGGCAAATGCCAATCCTGCTTACGATATTGGGGCCTTGGGAGAACCTGCCACCTTTCCCAGAGACAAAGGCAGGGGAGCCAGACCTTCTTCAGGACAGCCAGCTTTCAGTCATAGCAAGAAATGAAGCATTTTCCTGTGGGAGGGGTGCTGACAATGTTGGGGGTAGGCTTACTGTGCGAGCAGTGGGCCAGTGGGTCAATGGAGAGAAAACACAGGGGCCTTCCATCTGGAGCAGTGGCTGAGGATAGGAAGGGTGGGAGGCGTGCTAGCATAGACTGGCCAAGACTCCAAATGATATTCTAGACAATATGGCTCAGCCTAGAGCCCAAAGTAGCGTTGGTTTATTTTCTTTTTTCTCTTCTTTTCTTTTCCTTTTTCTGATACGAAGTCTCATTCTATCCCCCAGGTTGGAGGGCAGTGGTGCAATCTTGGCTCACTACAACCACCGCCTCCCAGGTTCAAGCGATTCTCCTGCCTCAACCTCCTGTGTAGCTGGAATTACAGGCGCCTGGAAATTTGTGTATTTTAATAGAGACGGGGTTTCACCACGTTGGCCAGGCTGGTCTCGAACTCCTGGCCTCAAGTGATCTGCCCGCCTCAGTCTTCCAAAGTGTTGAGATTACAGGTGTGAGCCACCGTGCCTGGCTTTTCCCCCCTCATTTTAAGATCTGCTTCTAAGTGTTGATTTCTTTTATTTTTATTTTTGAGACAGTCTCCCTCTGTCCCACAGGCTGGAGTGCAGTGACGAGATCTTGGCTCACTGCAACCTCCATCTCCCAGGCTGAAACAATTCTTGTGCCTCAGCCTCCCAAGTAGCTGCGGCCATAGGCTCGGGCCAACACACCTGGCTAATTTTTTTTTGTATTTTTAGTAGAGATGGGGTTTTGCCATGTTGGCCAGGCTGGGCTCCAACTCCTGGCCTCCAGTGATCCACCCACCTTGGCCTCCCAAAGTGCTGGGACTACAGGCATGAGCCATTGCTCCTGGCCTGGTGTTGGCGTCTTAATGGTTTTGAACAAGGCAGTTACAGATAGGTCAAGGACAAAGAGGACTTTCTAAGTAATGGTGCTGCCCTGCTGAAGAATAGTCTGTCCCACGAGGTAGTGACTTCATCATATATTGCTTGTTTTTAAAGAAGTGGGATGGACATCTGTCAGGGAAGCTGGAAGTAGGGTTGGGCTGCAGAACTTCAAAAAATTCTCTCTGAAAAAGCTTAAATTTCAGAGTATAGTATTTGGCCATGGCCCCCTCTAGTGGCCATTGTGCAGAATTAACCATAATACAACTATTTCAGAACTGAACTCAAAATTTCAAACCTTAAGACTAGCTAGGGTTTGTGGCTTTTAGGGAATATCCTAAATTCTGTTATGTGGATAATTCTGCATGAAATCCATTGAAGTGTCTTGGCTTTACTGTTTAAATCATATTAATGACTTTTTTCTAAATCGGAGGCAGCTGTATCAGGAAGATGTCGTTGGCTGGTAGACTTCTGCACCAGGCACATAAAGTCTAGGAGAGCAAAACAAATCGGATTCCTGTCTTCATGGTGTTTGCATTCTCGTGTGGGGAACAGATAATAAATAACCAGTCAATAAGAAAGTAAGGCTCTGATGAATGTTATGGCAGGAAATTGGCAGAGTGTGGTGACAGGGACTGAGGAGGCTGACCTACTTGCATAGGGCGCTCGGGGAAGGTTTCTTAAAAGAGGTGACCTTTAAATGAGAAGAGGCAGAAGAATATTCCAGGCAGGGAAAACAATAAATGCAAAGGACCTGTGGTAGGAACAGCTCATCTAGGAGCTGAGGGAAGGCTGACATACCTGGAAAACGAAATTAGCAAATCGCATAAGCCCTGGGTTGTGGCTGGAAGACACCCCAGAGGCCAGATCACACCACTTTTTGAAGGCCATAGGAAACCTCAAAAGCCATGGGAAGTTCAGTTATGATAACTTTCATCCCATCTTAACAGACTGTGTTTATTTATTTATTTGAGATGGAGTCTTAGACTCTGTCACCCAGGTTGGAGTGCAATGGCACGATCTCGGCTCACTGAAACCTCTGCCTCCCAGGCTCAACTGATTGATTCTCCTGCCTCGGTCTCCCGAGTAGCTGGGACTACCGGCACACACCACCACACCCGGCTTATTTTTGTATTTTTAGTAGTGATGGGGTTTCGCCATGTTGGCAGTGGCTGGTCTTGAACTCCCGGCCTCAAATGATCCACCTGCCTCGGCTTGCCGAAGTGCTGGGATTACAGGCATGAGCCACCGCGCCCAGCCTGTATTCACTTAAAAATTAATTTTGTTGAAATTATCTGTACACATACTTTGCTTCTAAATGGAAGAAATATTTTTTAAAAACTTGAATTTGATTTCATATTAACTGATTTGATCTGTTGGTTTCTAAGACCATAGATTTCTTTTGTACTAAACATTCTTTCTGTACCAGCATTTGGTAGTGAATTTAGACAGGTTATTGAATTGGAAGCAGCAGGTTCTTTGTTGGAAAACATAGGACATTGTTCTCTTGAAGAGAACATCATCAAGGCACTGACCTCTTTCTAAGGAGGAACTGGAGAGAGTTTTCTCTTTTCATGAAGATAGCTTCTGTGCTTGAACTACTTCATCCAAAAAGAGACTTACTAGAATTAGCCAAGCCCCAAAGTATGAGAGTTTTTCTGCAATGTGAAAAACTTAACATTGTTTTACTTTGTCAGGGAATTTCAGAAGTGAGTTAAAAATTTAAAGCTCAATGTAGATTAGTCAGCCTCTTTTTATCTAAATGTTTCTTAATTTAGAAGCACTGTGAGAAATGAGGATGATGAATGCTAGACAGAGCCAACACTATTAAGTTTATAAAAGAAAAACATTCAGCATGACTTCAAGGTTGGTGGATGGCACGCATACAGCCAGTGGGCCCATTGTGCTATGTGTAGGCAAACTGTGTGGTCGTGCCAAGAGGATCGCCTTACCTACCTGTGCTGTGTGTCAGCACCTGAGTGGTCTGACAGACTGATAGTAAAGCTCACTTTATTAGACAATGCAAGATATGTGGGTATGTTAATTTCTCAGTCAGAAAGTATAGTACTGTCCTATGGCACGAAATGGGCAATTTTAAGAATGTTAACTGTTGAGAAGGAGGAAGGGAAGAGGGAGAGAAGAGGCATCAGTGGGATTGACTCTGGTATTGAACGTGACATGGCATGAGGAAAAGAACATTAGAATTGCCTACTGCCACTGCCGCCCAACTGGAGGTAAAGATTCTGTCTGCCAGTATACATGCACTTAACGAGGCCAAGACTCAGCCAGCTACTCAGTCATCTACAGGGAGTGGGAGGAATAATTCTACAACTGGGTATCTTCAAATTCTAGCCAAGATTAAATTTTTTTTGGTTGCAAATTAAATATTCTAAAAAAAGAAACTATTTAGCAGGTTGTGGTGGCGTGCACTTGTAGTCCCAGCTACTCGGGTGGCTGAGGTGAGAGGATTGTTTGAGCTCAAGAGTTCAAGGCTGCAGTTGAGCTATGATAATGCCACTGCACTCCAACCTGGGTGATAGAGCAAGACCCTGCCTCAAAACAAAACAAAACAAACCCCCAAAAAATCAACATTAGTACAGTTTGGAGCATCCAAATCATCCATATAATACCTTTGTGAGCACTGCCATGTGATTTTAATTCCCAAGTTTGCACTTTTATATATAATCAAGATCATGCTAAGTGATGATATTTAACTGTTTTGTTTCTACGTATAGAATTATTTTATTGGTTTCCATAAAGTGCATATTTGACACTAAAAATAAAATTTAAGCCAGGTGTGGTGGTGTTGCCCCTATAGTCCCAGCTACTTGATGGGCTGAGGTGGAGGGTCATTTGAGCCCAAGAGTTCCAGACTAGCCTGGGCAACATCATGGGACCTATCTGTCAAAAACAAAACAAAACAAAACAACAAGAACAACAACAAAACAAATGGTGCTGGATCACGTGGACATTTATAGGTTAATAAAAAAAGGAACAATAATAAGTAAATATAAAAATTTGCCTTTTGTTGTTCACTCCAGCTAAAACCATGCAGTCTTGCTCAGTCAGCTCATGCTGTGTTTATCTCTGGGATACAATATGGTGGAATTGGCCTAATAGAGGTAGAGATTCTGTCGGTTAGTGTATGCTCATTTAATGAGACCAAGACCCAGTCAGCTACTCAGAGGGTCTGTGGATCACATTACTCACAACTCTGAACCTAGGTGATAAGTGTGTGGATAGAGCACCAGAAGCCTCTAGCTTTGGTCAACGTGCTGGCGAATCAAGCTGTGCTTATAGGTCATGCTGAAAGTAAATGCTGGTAAAGGAGCAGACAGTCCTAAAGGTATCTTCTCTGCCAGGAATACTCCAGACCTGCCGGTTCCCATGGCTTCTACTTTCTCTACTTCAATGTCACATTCTCAAAAGGAAAAATTCAAGGATACTATCCATATAAGAAAAACAAATGGAAATAAAAATACAGTTCTTGAAAGAGAAGTCAATAGCTGAGACAAATTCTGGATCAGAAAGGATTAGAATATTAGTAGATTGGAAAGGAGAACTGAGGAAATTTAAATATTTTAAAATTCTAGGACTGAAACAAAATCTAGAATTAAATAATATGCATCCTGAAATGAAAGTGCATCCCAAATACCGAGCAGAATATATGAAAATAAGTCCACACACTGGCCACATTGTGACACTACATCAGAAATAAATAGAAAAGTTGGCCAGGAGCGGTGGCTCACGCCTATAATCCCAGCACTTTGGGAAGCCAAGGCAGGCAGATCACCTGAGGTCAGGAGTTTGAGACCAGCCTGGCTAACATGGCAAAACCCCATCTCTATTAAAAATACAAAAAAAATTAGCCAGGTGTAGTGGCACGTGCCTGTAATCCCAGCTACTTGGGAGGCTGAGGCAGGAGAATCTCTTGAACCCGGGAGGTGGAGGTTGCAGTGAGCTGAGATCACTCCATTGCACTCTAGCCTGGGCAACAAGAGTGAAACTCCGTCTCAGAAAAAAGAAAAAGAAAAAGAAAAAGAAAAAGAAAAAGAAAAATCTTAGAAGTGACCAGAAGGAGGAAGAAGACCAATTATCTACAAAGGAATGACAACTACATTGACAGCTGGCTTCTCATCAACAATGATAGATGCCAGAAGACAAAGATGTAAAATTATGACAGTGTTTGTTGAGGAAAAAAAACAACCATCAACCTAGAATTGTATGCCCCATTCAACTGTCACTCAAAAATAAAAGTAAAAGTTGTCACAGGCTCTCATTGAAGAGATGGTTAAGAATCTCCTCAAGAAGAAAAGTGCACCCAGAGAGAAAGCATGGCATACAAACGTAAGTAACCGACTGACCGAAAGACTAGGCACAGGTGCAGATGAACAATATCAGGATATGTATTTATGTGGCTGAACAGTCCCCCATAAAACACATTTTTGTATGTTTTTATAAAACAATAAAAACAATAACTCCCCTCCATAAAAAGATTATGGCTGATTGTGGTGACTCATGCCTGTAATCCCAATACTCTAGGAGGCTGAGTGGGGAGGATTGCTTGAGGCCAGGAGTGCCAGGTTACAGTGAGCTATGATTGTGTTGGTGTGCTCCAGCCTGGTCGACAGAGAGACCCAGTCTCTCAAAAGACAACAAAAAAGGGCCAGGCGCGGTGGCTCACACCTGTAATCCCAGCACTTTGGGAGGCCAGGGCGGGTGGATCACATGGTCAGGAGTTCGAGACCATCCTGAACAACATGGTGAAACCTCATCTCTACCAAAAATATAAAAATTAGCTGGGCATGGTGCCGTGTGCCTGTAGTCCCAGCTACTCAGGAGGCTGAGGCAGAAGAATCGCTTGAACTCGGGAGGTGGAGGTTGCAGTGAGTCAAGATCATGCCACTGCACTCCAGCTTGGGCAACAGAGGGAGACTCCGTCTCAAAAACAAAACAAAACAAAAGATTGTGTGTGTGTTCAATGGATAGTTTATTCTAAGTCCTTTAAAATACTGTAGTCATTACCCCGCTTTAGCAATAATTAACATTTTGCCAACTTTTTTTTTTTTTTTTGAGACAGAGTTTCACTCTTGTCACCCAGGCTGGGGTGTAGTGGCGTGATTTTGGCTCACTGTAACTTGTGCCTCCCGGGTTCAAGTGATTCTCCTGCCTCAGCCTTCCGTCTAGCTGAGACTACAAGCACCTGCCAGCATGCTCGGCAAATTTTGTATTTTTAGTAGAGGTGGGGTTTCATCATATTGGTCAGGGTGGTCTTGAACTCCTGACCTCAGGTGACTCATCTGCCTCAGCCTCCTAAAGTGCTAGGATTACAGGTGTGAACCAGTGTGCCCGGACTTTGTGTGCTTTTTATAATCAGGAAGAGGATACAAATAGAAAGTAATTTTAGATGTTATTGAAAACTTATGGTGAAGAATATATGCTAAATATTTGGCCAGGTGACGTGGCTCACACCTATAATCCCAGCACTGTGGGAGGCCAAGGCAGGAGGGTCACTTGAGCCCAGGAGTTCAAGACCAACCTGGGCAAAATGGAAGAACTCCATCTCTATAAAAAGATACAAAAATTAGCCGGGCATGGTGGTGAGTGCCTGTGATCCCTGGTACTTGGGAGGCTGAGGTAAGCTGATTGCTTGAGCCCCTGGAGGTGGAGATTACAGTGCACTCCAGCCCAGGCAACAGAGTGAGACTCTGTTTCAAAAAAAAAGAAAGAAAGAAAGAAAGAAAACAAAGAATATATGCTAAATATTTAAGAGCCTAAACATAGAAATATAATGGACAGATTTTGAAAGTGAAGTGACATTGTAAAAATTTATCAGTCCAACAGAAAACAAGGAAGAAAAGAGAAAAAACTGACAAAAAGAATTGCAAATAGTAAAGAAAACAACCATGGTGGTAGAAATAAATCTATATAGATCACTGAAACAACAAATATAAGTAAATGAAAGTCATACATCGAAAGACAAGTGGCTACCAGATTTGATTATGCTTCTTACAATAGGTACATCTACAACAGAATGACATAGGAAGGTTTAAACTAAAGGAAGGTAATAATACTCAAGAAAAGCATAACCTGGGCCAGGCACGGTGGCTCATGCTTGTAATCTAGACCTTTCTTTAAATTTTGCTGTGAGCCAAAAACTACTTAAAAATATAGTATTAAGGCTGCCTGTGGTGGCTCACACCTGTAATCCCAGCACCTTGGGAGGCTGAGGCAGGCAGATCACTTGAGGTCAGGAGTTCAAGACCAGCTTGGCCAATATGGAGGAACCCCATCTCTAGTAAAAATACAAAAATTAGCCGGGCATGGTGGCGTGTGCCTGTAATCCTGGCTCCTCAGGAGGCTGAGGCAGGAGAATCACTTGAATTCAGGAGGCGGACATTGCAGTGAGCCAAGATTGCTCCACTGCACTCTAGCCTGGGCAATAGAGTGAGACTGTCTCCAAAAAAAAAAAAAAAAAATATATATATACACACACACACACACATACACATATATATAGTATTAAGAATTTTTACTTGCAAGTGCTATTTAGTGTAATCTGAAAAATTTGGTAGTGCCAAACTACATTACAATGTGTAGGATAAGAATCATCCACCGAAACTGCTTCAATTGCTCAACAGTACTTTTTTATTAAATACACTGAATTTGATCATAACATATATGGAATTGTTTTTGAATTTTCTACAACATTTATTTATTTTTGTTTGCTTTTAGAGGTGGAAAGGACAAAGTGATCCTCCCACATCAGCCTCTTGAGTATTTCAGACTCCAAGTGCACACCAGTGTGCCCAGCTAATTGTTATTAAAATTTACTTTTTGGCTGGGCATGGTGGCTCACTCCTGTAATCCGAGCACTTTGGGAGGCTGAGGCGGGCGGATCATGAGGTCAAGAGATTGAGACCACTCTGCCTAACACGGTGAAACCCCATCTCAACTAAAAATACAAAAAATTAGCCAGGTCAGGCTGAGGCAGGAGAATTGCTTGAACCTGGGAGGTGGAGGTTGCAGAGAGCCGAGATGGGGCCACTGCAGTCCAGCCTGGGCCACAGAGCAAGAGTCTGTCTCAAAAAAAAAAAAAAAAAGCCTCGTTATTTTAGCTGCATGTTATACTGCATTATTATAAATTGCACAAGGAGAAACAGCATATAGATAGATTTACTCATTTTTTATATACATATACACATATATATATATGCTTTCTTTTTATTTATTTATTTTTTGAGACAGAGTTTCGCTCTTGTTGCCCAGGCTGGAGTGCAATGGGGGGATCTCCGCTCACTGCAACCTTCATCTCCTGGGTTCAAGC
>NW_012105886.1:326053-334258 GCF_000951045.1 Mandrillus leucophaeus
TTATTTACTTATTTAGTTTTTTTGAGACAGAGTTTCGCTCTTGTTCCCCAGGCTGGAGTGCAGTGGTGCAATCTCAGCTCACCACAACCTCCGTCTCCTGGGTTCCAGCAATTCTCCTGCCTCAGCCTCCCAAGTAGCTGGGATTACAGGTGTGCACCACCATGCCCGGCTATTTTGTATTTATAGTAGAGACAGGGTTTCTCTATGTTGGTCAGACTGGTCTCAAACACCCAACCTCAGGTGATCTGTCCACCTCGGCCTCCCAAAGTGCTGGGATTACAGGTGTGAGCCACTGCACCTGGCCATTAATATTTATTTTATTTGGCCCATGTAGGGGTTCAGTTTTATTATTTATTTAATTTTAAAATTTTGTAATGATGAATCTTGCCATGTTGCCCAGGCTGATGTTGAACCTCTGGGCTCAAGTGACTCTTCCTCCTTGGCCTCAAGTGTTGGGGTTATAGGAGTGAACCATTGTGTACAGTCTGTAGTGGTTCTTGAATCTTGAAATTGATGCTTTCATTAGTTTTAGAAAAATTGTGGGAAGGAGTAGGCACTCAGGTGTTCAGAATGTTGTTCTATGTGCTTTAATATTCATATCAAATATTTAAAAAATGTTTTAAAAAGCAAACTGACAGGTCTTGCCTCAGTTATTGACGTAGAACTCTACTCCCATTTCATTGTTTAGAGATTGCTCCTTACTCTTGAATTCCTGGCTTGCCATTTTGATTCCCTAATTTACTTCCTTAATAGCAATGTTTTCTAGTGTTCTGACTGTGAACAAATCTGAGATTTACTGCCTAAAATTCAGAAGCTTGAAATGTATTTTAGAAGCTAACACGAATGCAGAAGTAGCACAAAGAGGGGCGCTGAAAAGAAAGCAATCCTTGCCAAAGATGATAAGATCGAGAGGTAGGAAGGAGAGAAGATGCTGCTATGAGAGCTTAGTCTAAGGGACATCAGTGGGAGCAGGGAACTACATGATAATTAGACTCAGGGATATTGCAAGAGGAGTCTAAGAACTTCTCTGCCAACCTGAAGGCTCATCAAGATACCTAGGAAATAAACTACATATGTCCAGGAAAAAACAAAACAAAACAAAACAAAAACCAATATGCCCAGTTAGTCGCTCCTTAGGAGTAAGTTATAAGTTTAGAGAGCCCACTAAGGTACTAACCTCTTCAAGTAGTTATGCCTTAAGTAGCCTAAAAACATTAATATACCTCCTTAACCATTTCATTCACTTCCCAGGGAGAGACCTAAGCACAAGAGCGTATAAGGACAAATATATTTTATTTTATTCATTGTGCTTATAATGCCTACTACTCTCTAGGCACACATAAATATTATATAAAAATCTGGTTTGTATAAAGTCAGCTTTGATCAAGAGAGGGTTTGTTGATAGGTTTTAAAACCCGCTTATACTTTTTTTGTTAATATGAAGCTCCTATTTGGAAGCCTCCACTGCACAATTATGAGCTAGAAAGGGCTTGTCCTTCAGCAAGTGAAATGATTTTAAAGGTCCAGTATAAGCCCTTGATTTGAATTGAATGAAATTCTCCAAATCCCGCCAATGTGCTGCTTTGCATATTAGGAGGTTTCTTGCTGGGCTGGAAAGGTGGATCTGCATTTGAGTATTTGGTGCCAGTAAAAAATGTCACAAAGTAAGCAGAGACTAACTGGGCATATTACCCTCTAAATTACATAAAAAGCTTCATCTAGTGCTAAAGGTACAAGGGAAGTATTATTCTAGATATTCTAGGAATACAGTCAGCACGAAGTAACTTTTAGCCTACCTGGAAAACAATGCTGCAGAAACTGCAGTGGGCCATGTTTCCCAAAGTAAGAAATGGGAGGTAAGGTACGTGGAATAAGTAAATGTTCTTATTTTCTCACACAGGAAGAATTATTTAATAGCTCAGCTAAGGGTGGGACTCCCCTGCTCTGTCAAATGTTATATAAACAAATGTATCTTCCTAGATCAGTACTTGGTATCATTGTTATATTTGGGTTTTTCTTATATTCTGAAAATATTTACACTGTTGCCATCCGGTTGTGTTTTAAAATGCAGGTGTTATGGTTTCAGTAAAAACAAACAAACAAACAAAAAAACCCAAAAAGGCTGGACATGGTGGCTCACGCCTATAACCTTAGCACTTTGGGAGGCTGAGGCGGGAGGATCCCTTGAGCTCAGGAGTTTGAAATCAGCCTGGACAACATAGTGAGAACTTGACACACACACACACACACACACACACACACACACACACACACCACACACACGAGCTATTGAAGATCAAAACAGCTTATAGATTTTGCTTCCAGCTACTCATGGAAAAATTTATCAATTCTCTGCAAGTAATACATATCAAACAACAATGCATTTATATATACTTATAACAAGCAGCTGGGGTTAAGTAAATCAGAGTGTGAGATATAAAGTCAGACATTCTTATTGATTTCTACTTTGTCATAGCTACATGGCCTTGGCAAGTCATATTCTTTCTGGGGCCTTACTTTTTGTGAATGAGTATGATAAAAAAAATCAACCCTACCACCTTCACAGGACTATAGTGAGAAAGAGTACTGTGAACTAGTGAAGAGCATGGATTCAGGCGCGTCGGGGCTCGTCTTTTTTTTTTTTTTGAGACAGGGTTTGCCTTTTGTTGCCCAGGCTAGAGTACAATGGTGTGATTTTGGCTCACTGCAACCTCCATCTCCCGGGTTCAAGTGATTCTCCTGTCTCAGCCTCCCAAGTAGCTGGGATTACAGGCATGTGCCACCAAGCATAGCTAATTTTTTTTTTTTGTATTTTAGGTAGAGATGGGGTTTCACCATGTTGGTCAGGCTGGTCTCGAACTCCTGATTTCAAGTGATCCACCCGCCTTGGCCTCCCAAAATGCTGGGATTACAGGTGTAAACCACTGTGCCCAGCTAGGCTCGAGTCTTAATCGTGATACTTACTTGAATATATTGGGTAAGTCTCAATGTCTTTAAACCTTAATATCTTCATTTGTAGAATGGGATTAATGATGGTCCCTCAGGAGTGACTAGAGTATGTTGAAATTTTTGCACAATGAGGATATACAGCAATTAATATTTTCTATTAATATATAAATCAGAAATGAGACAATGTATATATAAGTACTTTGAAAATTATAAAGTGTTATACAGTTATTAATGATGATCATCTTTACCACAAGTCTTATTTTGGTTCTTGAAAGTGATTGTATTATTTCCAAAGTCCTGAACCCTCAAGGAACTCTGATTATATGCAGGATGTTTGATCTCAGTTGGACTGAACAAACCATTGAGAGATGAGCTACCTTTGATAGGGTCTACTTGATGCTGATTACACAGCTGGTTATGTATGCTGATTACATAAAGGCCTTAAGAGGGACTCGTTCTCTTAGGGCATCCCAATGCCTTTTAGTACTATACATCTTAAGTGTCCCAACAAATGAGGTACTTAGAGAGTGGTAGAAAGAGCAAAGGACAAAGGACACATGAGAACCAGTGTATGAGCTTTGTTCTCTTTTATATTTGCCTAGGCTGATTATAGACAGAGAAACCCTAAATATTAGTTAGGGTTCTTCAGAAAAACAGAACCAATAAGATCAATCGATTGATCTATCTATTATCTATCTATCTATCTATCTATCTATCTATCTATCTATCTATCTATCTACCTACCTACCTACCTATCAATCATCAATCTATCTCTATCTGTATATTTATAAAACTCAGACTGGGGCTTACACTATTGGTCCCTGCTTCTCAGGCTTTGGAGCTTGGACTGAAACTACACCACCAACTTTCCCGGGCCCTCCAGCTTGCAGACTGCGGATCAAGGGACTGCTCCATACTCAAGTGAGCCAATCCCTCATATAAAACCTCTATCTGGCTGGGGGCGGTGGCTCACTCCTGTAATCCCATCACTTTGGGAGGCTGAGGTGGGCGGATCACTTGAGGTCAGGAGTTCAAGACCAGCCTGGCCAACATGGTGAAACCCCATCTCTACTAAAAATACAAAAATTAGCCGGGCATGGTGGTGGGCACTGGTAATCCCAGCTATTTGGGAGGCTGAGGCAGGAGAATTGCTTGAACCTGGGAGGTGGAGGTTGTAGTGAGCTGAGATTGTGCCACTCTCCAGCCTGGGTGACAGAGCGAGACTGCATCTCAAAAACAAAAAACAAAACAAAACAAAACAAAAAAGCAAAGCACACATCTGAGCCCGGAGTTGGAGACGTTTGCTGAAGAAGAATCCAGGGGAAGGTGAAGTGGTTGAAGGCCAGCTGATGCTCTCCATGCCAAAGAGATGAGCCAACAGATACACAACATTGTGTGTGAACTACAAAAGTGCCTGCTTCCACCTTTTCTGCAAAAAATTAAAATGGCTTTGTTTCACTTCTGCTTCTGAAACCTCATGCAGAAGTGTCTCCTGAGGCCCACTTTAACTGGAAACAAATTGGGAAAGGAATTCTGGGAAATGTAGTTCAGGCTAGTCAAGTTGACGCATTACAGAGGCACTACATACATACCATTTTTGTCTCTTACACAAATGCTACCATACTGTATACATTCTTTTGCACCTTGCTTAGAGGTCCTACCAAATTCTTTTTTTTTTTTTTCTTTTCTTTTCTTTTGTTTTTTGAGACCGAGTTTTGCTCTTGCTGCCCAGGCTGGAGTGCAATGGAGCAATCTCAGCTTACTGCAACTTGTGCCTCCTGGGTTCAAGCAGTTCTCCTGCCTCAGCCTCTGGAGTAGCTGGGATTACAGGCGCGCGGCACCACGCCTGGCTAATTTTGTATTTTTAGTAGAGACAGGGTTTTGCCACATCGGTCAGGCTGGTCTTGAACTCCTGACCTCAGGTTATCCACCTGCCTTGGCCTCCCAAAGTGTTGGGATTACAGACGTGAGCCACCACGCCCGGCCCAAATTTTTATATATAGATTTATGCTTTTTTTTTTTTTTTTAGTGGTGGCACAGTATTCCATTGTGCTTGGGTTGTTCCAATCCTTTGCTATTTCAAACAGTGCTTCAATGAATAGCTTTGTGCATACGTCATTTTGCATGTGTGCAAGCATATCTGTATATTAAGTTCCTGGAAGTTCAATTTCTCAGCCAAATGGTTTCTGCATTTAAAATACTTATCTATTGTCTAATTGTTCTTTATAGAGGTTATATCAATTTCCTCTCCTGTTAAGTAAAATATAACAGTGCCTGGTTTCCCATACTTGTAACACAGTATATGACCAAATTTGTTTATCTTTGTACATTTTATAGATAAAAATATATATTTCAGCACTGCAGTGTGATTGTAATTTGCATTTTTCTTTTTATGAATGGGTTTGATCTCTAGGGGATATTTCTGGGTAGGGAAAGTAAGGTAAAGAATAAGTTTAGAAATTTCAATTTGAGTTAGATTCAATGTCCCTTTGAAAAGTTATCTTTAAAATACTGGCCCCTCTTCTTTCAAAACACATTTGATATTCAAGAACTTCTCACTAGTAACAAATGATAATACTGATGAGAAGTAGTACAATTTTACTATACAGCTCTATCATTTTAGTGAAAAGCAAAGAGTAAAGTTCAAACTAAAGTGGTTAAACCTGCTTTTATCCCAGTTTACAGTAGAAATATCATATACATATTTGGATTGAATGAAGAAAATTTCGTATAAATCTCTGGTTTACTGCAATTAAGCATCTTTAGAACAATCTTGGATTGTATTAGTCTGAAAAACAAGGCATAGATACTAGAAAACAATTTCTAGACTATCTCTGGATGATCATTAATAACAAAATATGAAATATATTCTACATTCCAGGTGTCCAGTGTAGATCAAAGTTATCTAACACAAGTTTGGAGTTAAGTATCATAATCTGTTACTGTTAGAGATGGCCAGATTCTCTCATGTTTTTAGTTCTTTCATTCTTAGAAAAAGATTTACAGTTTGAATGGAAAGTAACTGATAATCAAAATATGTCATTAGGTATAGCTGGCAAAATATTGATGGTTCACTTTATAACTGAGGTATCTGCATATGACTTTTGCATATTTTATTGTTTCCTAGTTGAAGATTATTTGATTTAGTAGAAATTTTTTAACATTTTTCAGCTTTCATTCTCTAAACTCTATCTTCTTCCTGGAAGAACTCTGTTCTATTCAATGAGAACAAAACAGCGCCCTCCTGGGAAAGCTCTATTCAAAAGTAAGTGCGTGCATAACCTGGCCACACAGTTGGTGTTTATAGTGGTGTTACATTTGCTAAAGACATTCAGGCCTGGTGCAGTGGCTCATGCCTGTAATCCTAGCACTTTGGGAGGCTGACGCAGGCAGATTTCACCAGCCTGGCCAACATGATGAAACCCTATCTCTACCAAAAATACAAAAATTAGCTGGGTGTAGTGGTGCACACCTGTAATCCCAGCTACTCAGGAGGCTGAGGCAGGAGAATCGCTTGAATCTGGGAGGCAGAGGTTGCAGTGAGCAGAGATCATGCCACTGAACTCCAGCCTGGGCAACAGAGCAAGACTTTGTCTCAAAATAAACAAATAAATAAATAAAAATAAAAATAAAAGCAAGTAAATAAATAAATAAATAAATAAATAAAGGAGAGAGCCCTGAATTTCTAACTTGACTTCTCAGGGAAGCTTCAAATGTCCCTACATCTTCTTGGATTTTTAAGTGATATCCAAGTAGGTAAGACAAAGATTCTCTGGGATCTAATATAGCAATGAAGGCAGATATTTTAAGGAAGGTGAGAAATTGTGGGTTTGGACGCAGGTGGCACTTTTTGATACTCACTGATGAGCTTAAGAATCTCAAAGATACTCAGGAAGTTTAAAAGACCTTGTAGAAAAAAGGGGTTTTCAGGGACAGAATTATGGTTTCCATAAGAAAACAGATCACATACACCAACCCCCTGAAATAGCTAACCTTTGCCTAAGGATGCAAAACAGACTTTCTTGGATTTCTCAGTAAATCCCTGAGGTAATAGGGTACGCTGAACACAGTGAATATTTAAAGAAAGGATCTCTTCGGAGTTTCTGCCAATAAAATATTCTCTAAGTCAAAGAGTAGCCTCACCTCTCAGCTTCTTAATAATGAAAGTGCTGGTCAGAGTAGCAGATTTTGGGCATCCTCAGTGTTAGGAAAAGACTGTCCAGTGCTTGTGTATCCTCTAGGAAAGTGTTCTTTTCTCCTGCTTTAAAAAATTAATTTCCCCCAGTTTTGATCAGGGGACTATAATTTTTAAAAATTCTACACTTCACTTTAGAACTGCTTACTCTGCCAGTCTCGATGAAAATGGTGACTGTCTCCTACTGAAGAATGGAAGGCTTCTTACACCTGTGTTAAGAACAGGAAAGGATTCTTCTTTTACTTTGTTCTTTTGCAATAAATTGGAAACAAATGGTTAACAGTAAGATGTAAAAATATTAGAGAAAATATTAAAACGAGAAAATATGCCACTCATAATCATGTTGCCTGAGCATAGTGGTTACTCTTTTTGTTTTTGAATGTTGCCTGTTGGTCCTTACTTAAATATGTACATATTTTGGGCATAGTTGCAAGCGATGTTTTTGGCAAGTATCAAGTCACTTTATGTATATTTCATGCTAGGTCTTTAAGGAATGGGTTTTTTCTTTTAAAAGTCATCATATGCTGCTAACATGTTTTAAAAGCCGTGCCTTAATTTATCTCAACTATCATCTCACTTCATTAAAGGGAATACATTTTCTTCTGGTCATAGACATTTAGACCAATTGCTCTTTGGGGTCATTCCCAGTTTTGATACAGAAGCCACATTATCATCCCCTCTTTATCTAGTGTGACATATAGACATGCATTCAGGTAACCTAAAAGTCATATCCATCTATTAAAGTATAGGTGAAACAGAAAAGGGGCTAAAATAATAGCCCCATTTCCTGCTCCTTGAGATTGTGATCTATCATAAGTTAATGTTTGCTCCAAACATTATCAAAAGGTATCAAAACACTTCTCAAAAGCGTTGATAGCTGGGGAGCCTGTGCTTGGTTAAATCTTCTGGACCTTAGCTGATACCTCTCTATGGGAGTAATCAGTGAAAGCATCAAACTGTCATATTACTTGTGGTTTTTCTTTTTCTTTTTTTTGAGACGGAGTCTTGCTCTCTCGCCCAGGTTGGAGTGCAGTGGCCGGATCTCAGCTCACTGCAAGCTC
>NW_012105886.1:336948-338221 GCF_000951045.1 Mandrillus leucophaeus
GACCTCTGTATTTATTTATTTATTTGAGATGGAGTTTAACTCTTGTGCCCAGGCTGGAGTGGATGGCGCGATCTTGGCTCACTGCAACATCTGCTTCCTGGGTTCAAGCGATTCTCCTGCCTCAGCCTCATGAGTAGCTGGGATTACAGGTGCCCGCCATCACGCCCGGCTATTTTTTTTTTTGTATGTTTAGTAGAGACGGGGTTTCACCACGTTGGTCAGGCTGATCTTGAACTCCTGACCTCAAGTGATCCGCCTGCCTTGGCCTTCCAAAGTGCTGGGATTACAGGCGTGAGCCACTGCGCCTGGCCTGTCATTATTTATTATTGGTTTTACTTCTAGTTAGCCTCAGGTAAAATGAGCTGCCTTCAAAACACCTTCAGTAGTAAGCTAGAATCCTATTAAAGTCAGTAACATATGGAATCTTTATACAAAATATAGGATTGAGAGACCCAGACTAACAATTTGTTAGGTAGAAAATAAGCATAAGGATTTAGAAATTTGTATTTTTTTGTAGTAAAACATACATAATAAAACATTTACTGCTGTAACCGTTTTGAGTGTACGATTGAGTGGCGTTATACACATTCACAATGTTGTGCAGCCACCAGCACTGTCTATTCCAGAACTGGTTCATCATTGCAAACAGAAGCTCCATACTCATTCAACAACTTCCCATTCCTCCTTCCTGCCTGTCCCTGGTAACCTCTATTCTACTTTCTGTCTCTATGTATTTGCTTATTCTTGGTGCCTCGTATAATTGGAATAATGCAGTATTTGTCCTGTGTCGGGCTTATTTCACTTAGCATAATTGTTTTTAAAGTTTATCCCTATTGTAGCATGTAGCAGAATTTCTTTCCTGTTTGTGGTTAAATAATATTCCATCACAGGGTGTATACCACGTTTTGTTTATCCACTCTTCTACACGGGGTGTTTCTACCTTTTGGCTATCCGGAGTAATGCTGCAATGAATATTGGTGAACAAGGATTTGTTTGAGTCCCTGCTTTCAATTTTTTTGGGAATATACCTGGGAGTGGAAATTCCAGTAATTCGTGTTTTTATTCTTTTGAGATGGAGTCTCACTCTGTGGCCCCAGCTGAAGTGCAGTGGTGCAGTCTTGGCTCACTGCAACCTCCATCTCCCAGGTTCAAGTGAGTCTCCTGCCTCAGCCTTTCGAGTAGCTGGAATTACAAGTGTGTGCCACCACGCCCGGCTAATTTTTGTGTTTTTGGTAGAGACAAGGTTTCACCATATTGGCCAGGTTGGTCTTGA
>NW_012105886.1:338667-341437 GCF_000951045.1 Mandrillus leucophaeus
GTCTTGATCTCCTGACCTCGTGATCCGCCCGTCTCGGCCTCCCAAAGTGCTGGGATTACAGGCGTGAGCCACCGCGCCCGGCCACTTGCGGTTTTTCATTTTCATTTTATTTATTTATTTATTTAGAGACAGGGTCTCACTCTGTCAGCCATGTTGGAGTACAGTGGCATGATCACAGCTCACTGCAGCCTTGACTTCCCAGGCTCAAGTGATCCTCCCACCTCAGCCTCCTGAGCAGCTGGAACTACAGGTGGGTAATTTTTGTATTTTTTTTAGATGCGGGGTTTCGCCATGTTGCCCAGGCTGGTCTGGAACTCCTGGACTCAGGCAATCTGCCCCCTTTGCAAAGTGCTGACATTATAGAAGTGAGCCACCAAGCCCAGTCATACTTGTGGTTTTTTAATCTGTAAGGTTAAAAAAGGCATAAAGGGCCAGGCACCATGGCTCATGCCTGCAATCCCAGCACTTTGGGAGGCCGAGGCAGGCAGATAACTTGAGGTCAGGAGTTCTAGACCAGCCTGTTCTACATGGTGAAACCCCGTCTCTACTAAAAATACAAAAATTAGCTGGGTATGGTGGTGCACACCAGTAATCCTAGCTACTAGGGAGGCTGAGGCAGGAGAATCACTTGAACCCGTGAGGCAGAGGTTGCAGTGAGCCGAGATCATGCCACTGCACTCCAACTTGGGTAACAGAGTAAGATCCTAACACAAAAAACAAAACAAAATAAAATAAAATAAAATAAAATAAAATAAAATAGGCGTAAGGGTATGTAATGATAGATGCATTCAAGGGGAGTTTTAGGCAAAGTCTTCACTTGGTGGTCCATTTTACCTACCCAAGACACTTTGCAGTGACTTGAGTCTCTGGCTCAGGAGAACTCTGAAAACATTACCTAGGCAAACGCATTGTTGGATGGGAAGGCTATCATGGAAGACTGCCATTTGTGTTCACCCAAAACCTGTTTTCTCATTTCCTGGCGTGCACAACTGGTTGAGATTTGCCAGCTTTCTTTCTTTTATTTTTTAGAAGGGGTCTTGCTCTGTTGCCTAGGCTGGAGTGCAGTGGCGCGATCTCAGCTCATTGCAACCTCCGCCTCCCAAGTTTAAGCAATTCTCCTGCCTCAGCCTCCTAAGTAGCTGGGATTATAGGTGCCCACCACCATGCTTGGCTAATTTTTTGTAGTTTTAGTAGAGACGGGATTTCACCATGTTGGCCAGGCTGGTTTCGAACTCCTGACCTCAGGTGATCTGCCCGCCTCGGCCTTCCAAAGTGCTGGGATTACAGGCGTGAGCCACTGTACCCTGCCAATTTTTGTATTTTTTAGTAGAGATGGGTTTTCACTATGTTGCCCAGCCTGGTCTTGAGCTCTTGACCTCAAGTATATCTGCCTGCCTCAGCATCTCAAAGTGCTGGAATTACAGATATGAGCCACCGCAACCGGCTGAGATTTGCCAGCTTTCTTTGCAGCTAGGTATGGCCATGTTACTGAGTTCTGGCAAATGGGATGTGAACTCATGTGATGAGTGCCTCTTCCAGGCCTGGATCATAATAACCTTCTACAGATAAGCCTCCATGTTCTTTCTCTTTCCTGCTTGATGTAGAAGAGCATGATGTCCTTAGAATCTCTGACTTTCCTAGAAGGGGACGCCATAAGTTGGAAGCCTGTGTCAGGAGAGACTCATCCTCTGATTAGGAACACCTATTTTGCACTTTAGCAAGAATTAGTCTTTCATTGTGTTAGGCAAATGAAAACTTTGGGGTTGTAACCATAACAGCTGCTAATGTTACCATAATTAATATAATTATGAAATAGAAAGTTATTTGATTTGTATAATCACACACACACACAGACATTATTTTTGTTTCTCTGTAAACCTATGACGATGGCAGAGAGGATACTAGCTAAAAATATTTTGAAGTTAAAACACAGCTGGAAACTGAGATACTACTCAGAGAAGAAAATTATCTGTAAGATAACAAGAAGCAACACAAAGTAATGCTTAAGCAAGAGGGAACTGGGGTCAGACTGGGTTTGAATCCTGGCTCTGCCACTTGTAATCTGCAACCTTGGACAGATGAACTTTTTTTGCTCCCATTTCCTCATTTATAAAATGGAAATAATAATAATGATAATATCTACCTTATAAGAATCTTGTAAGATTCAAATGAGGTAATATGTGTTAAATGCTTATAGCGGTGCCTGGCAAAGGAAGCACTCCATAAATATTAGTTAATTATTATTACCAAGTAAAAAAACTTGTGTCAAGCAGGGGTCCAGAGTCCAGAGAAGGTGAGGGTATGGTGGGGTGGGGAGGAGAAGCTGCTTCTACTCCTGGCTAGCACCACATGTCATCAACGTGATTCCCAACTAGGCAGGTTAAATCTTGTGGTAAGACACCTCCAAATGGAGGAGCATCTTAAACTTCTGGAAAGAATATCCCTCCTTTCTGATCATCTGGCACAGGCATCTCCTGCCTCCTGTGGGTGCTCCGGCCTTGGTCAGCACCAAATGGAAGGTTGCACATATTTCCTCCTCTTTCTGTCCAGATCCCTTCTGTTCTCCATGTCTTCAAGATGGGGAAGCAAAGCAGATATTTAGGGAGCCACAGACCTCTGTATTTATTTATTTATTTGAGATGGAGTTTAACTCTTGTGCCCAGGCTGGAGTGGATGGCGCGATCTTGGCTCACTGCAACATCTGCTTCCTGGGTTCAAGCGATTCTCCTGCCTCAGCCTCATGAGTAGCTGGGATTACAGGTGCCCGCCA